>NW_013562623.1:0-154651 GCF_000968595.1 Rasamsonia emersonii CBS 393.64 | reverse complement strand
TTGACTGGTCTATAGCATAACCCACCTGTATATAGATATTAGCTACTAAGCCCTACTGCCTAGGTGGTAGGCAGAGCGTGCATAGTCTCTGACTGAAAAACGCTCTCTAAAATGGAAGAATAATAATAATAATAATAATAATAATAATAATATATTACTGCCCTTACCTAACAACTCCTAATAGATGCTAATAGATCCTAAAGGATAAGTAAGAAAAGCTTAGTTAGCCACAGAGCACAAAAGTGATCTCAGATAGAGTAGATAGTTGAAATCTACAAGCATTCCACAATTTCTTCAGAATCCAGTATTAATTAAAAGAGGGCAGTTGTTTGGTCCCAAGCTCCCTTGGTCAAAATCTGGCTGTAGTAACCCATCTCGGTGTAAATATTCTTCGTCAGATAGCTGGTGGGTACTTGAGGGCCCAGGGCTATGTCCCGGCTTCTTAATTCTCTCCCACATGCTCTAATGAGCCCGTCTTAATTCTGGTATCATGTGCATGTTTTGCAGCCGCAATTTGGTCTATCAATGGCTTGTTCAGAAGAGCTTGGCGGGCTGCTTCATCTCCAGCAATCGCTTTATTGAGGCCATGACCCGATCCCAAGTGTTGATTATTCCACCCCCATCCTGTGAGATACACACCGATGAAGAATGTTTGCATACCTCCTTTCATCTGCTCTGGTGGTCGTTCGTCAACATACTTCAGCTTGACCCCTTTGCCCATAATTTTCTTTGCTAGAAGTTCCTTTGACTTTAGCGTTTGTTGTGTCTGCTTTACCTCAGAGAGCTTTGGCATCCACAATTGCACCAACCAGCTTTCGGCCGCCTGGTAACCATTTACTGGATCTGATAATATCACAGCCGCAACATAGGCCTCAAAAACGTCTGCTTTGGTTTTCATCCACCGCTTTGGTTGACTCCTATGATCCTGTGGCACGGCAACTTTCTTGTCAAAACCATACAAGTCTGCATAATGAGCGAGTGTTTCATTTTTGACCAAGTCTTCGCGGACTTGCGACATACGCCCAGAGGAAAGGCCGGGAAAACGATCCCAAATAAGCCTAGTCGCAATTGTTTCCACATAGGCATCACCGAGGATTTCCAATCTGTCATAACTGACTTCCCTCGATGGTTGTGCACTGCAATTCTTGACCACGCCTGGATGTGTAAACACTGCATGCTCAAGTGAAGTGTCATGAACTGGAGGAAGACGAGGCAAATTAGATGTTTCAGTTGTCCGCAGGGCGTCATTGCAAGTCTTGGGAGAGGTAATTGAACAATCTGAAACCTGAGCCACGGTGGCTTGACTAATCGCTTTCTGCAGCTGCCTTGCTGCCTTTATGATGTCGGAACCACCGGCCTCTCCAAGATAATCTTGAAGCGCTTGTGGATGGTTCAAGAGCTCTCCAGAAAGCTCCTCTAACTGTGCAAGAAGATCCTTAGCCTGATTTTGAGGTTCTTCACTATCGGCGCGTAAACAAGAGCTTTTTATGTTTACTGCATTGCGATCAACCTAAATCGATCAGACGGTAGTCAACATTGGGACATCAGTAGGATGTACTCACCTTGATTCTCTTTTCTTTACTAGATGAGATATCATTCGAATCGATTTGTGGATGGCTCCTCTTAGAACCCATATTCATAGAAAACTATTCAGAAGGACATATTGCGTTAACAAAGGTAATCTAATGGAGTGTGTGCTTGCCATTTGCTACTCCATAATTATATCACGTGATGGCATTATCCTCTGATTTTACGGAGCCTGCAAAGACCTTACGGAGTATAATTTGACTTGGCCAAACCCGGGGTTACGGGCTTCCACACTCTTTCCTATCATGGCGTCTAAGTCCCGAATACTGGATCTTGTGAAGGTTTGCTCAATGTTACATATTGAGAATATTTTCTCAGAAGACATTGCTAAGACAGTTCTCGCTAGGCTCAATGCCGGATTTTCTCTGCGACTTTCAATCCACAGCAGCTGCGGCTGGGGAATAAGGTTTTGCGACAACGATTGCGTGGACCAGCACTTGCTGCATGGTATCCCAGGAAAACTGTCTCATTCCGTGACCTACAAGAGACTTATCGGCCTCTGGGACTTACGATCTTTGATGAAGCGGAAGATGACCGAGAGGAAGCAATTCAAATGTATGAGAGATGGCATCTTGCCGCTTATCTATAGCATGCTAATGATTAATTATCCAGTGCGAAGTTACGAGGAAAGGGCAGGCCAAAAAAGAAGAGAACAGCTGCAGGTATTTGTTTCCCAATGCTCAGAGTTGATATGGACTTGTCATTTTAACTCTAACGCTCTTTAAGAATCGAGATCGGCAAAGAAGAAGAAGTGAAGGTCAACATTATCTTATCGATGTACAACATTTCAACTACGTGATCGGTTTCTAGCAAATGTTTCCATACACCATGGTGAGCGCTGGGGGATGGAATTGTCGACGGTCTGCCGGAGACTGGTATACAATTTTTTTTCTGCAGCTCAAATATGGCATTCAATCTCACATCTTATTCCCTTAGTCAATATACTGTATCTTACGAACGGATTCCTGTTTTGTGATAGCATCACTTAGGTTGCATAGGTAGATATTGTACTGGGTTTTCAAATGAAATCACGTGACTGCAACGGGAACTGACATGCTGATGGTACCCTCCTGAAATGAATATTTCGGTATCATCCAACCACTTATTAAGAAGGCGCTTTTTGCTCCTAGTGAAATCATTTCTTAATTACCACTTGCTTCTATCCTTCTCGACTGCAGAAACTTCCAGCAACTACTACTGTATCATTGTACCACACTATCCAGCTATCTTGGCAATATGCCGGCTGTAGCGCCAAAGCTCACTAAAAACCAGCTCAAGAGAGCAAGAAGAAAAGCCAAAAGACATGCTGTAAGCTTATACTACTTTACACTGAAAGTTATATGTGCTGACAAGGTTCACAGGCTGCAGATGAGTCGAGGAATAATCCGTCTGAAAGCGAGTCTAGCAAGACTGAAACATCGATATCCAATCCCGACACGGACGACGATCACTCAATACCTAGTCTCCCTCTAGAAACAGATGATACCTTGTGGGAAATGTACAAGGATGTTATTAGCAAATTCGAACCCGGTGCTGGGGAGACCTTGGATAAAGAACCCGAGAAGCCTCAGGTCTACTTTGACGATGACGATGAAATCCCAGATGAAGAGGAAGAGAAGGCGCCAAAGTTGTCTAAGAAAAAGCGAAAAGAAATGAATAAGATATCAGTGGCAGAACTAAAGGCCTTGGTTCGAAAGCCAGAAATAGTCGAGTGGACGGACACGTCAGCTTCAGATCCACGGCTTCTCGTCCATATCAAGGCATATAGGAACGTAGTTCCTGTCCCTGCTCACTGGTCATTGAAGCGAGAATATCTCTCCTCCAAGCGTGGTGTGGAGAAGCCGCCATTTGCTCTCCCAAAATTCATCCAAGAGACTGGCATTTCAGAAATGCGTGATGCGGCTCTGGAGAAACAAGAACAGGCGACTTTAAAACAGAAGCAAAGAGAGAGGGTTCAGCCTAAGATGGGTAGACTAGACATTGACTATCAAAAACTATATGAGGCTTTTTTCCGATTCCAGACCAAGCCGGAACTGACCCGCTATGGAGAGGTCTATTACGAAGGCAAGGAATATGAAACCAACCTTCGGCACCTGCGACCTGGCGAACTCAGCGATGAGTTGAAGGAGGCGCTTAATATGCCACCAGGGGCACCACCACCTTGGCTGATCAATCAGCAAAGGTTCGGCCCTCCACCTTCCTATCCTGCACTTAAAATCCCAGGACTCAATGCACCTCCACCCCCTGGTGCGAGTTGGGGGTATCACCCAGGTGGATATGGAAAGCCCCCAGTTGATGAACACAACAGACCTCTATATGGTGGTGACATTTTTGGTGTCCTCCAGACTCAGCAAAATGTGCAACAAGGAGAGCCTGTTGAGAAGGATCTCTGGGGTGAGTTGCAGCCACCTGAGGAAGAGTCAGAAGAAGAAAGTGAAGAGGAAGAAGAAGCCGAAGAAGAGGATATTGGTGAAGGTTTGCAGACGCCTAGCGGTCTGGAGACACCGAGTGGTATTGTGTCCACGGTGCCTTCTGAGTTTGGAACGGCAGAGAGTGTTTCTGGGGAGTTCGATGTTCGCAAACATCATCGGGGAACGGAAACCGAAGAATCTACGCAGCCCAAGACCGCCTATCAAGTAATACCAGAACAGAAGTCTCGAGTCCAGGGATTTTTCGGCGGTGATAGAGTATATGATCTCAAGGCTGTTGAGAATAATATTCCAGTCCTTGGAGCTGATGAGGAGACCCGCAAACGGAAGAAGCCCGGCGATGTTGACGTGTCAATGGATCCCGACATGTTGCAGAGTCATGATGGAATTAGCAAGGAGAAGCTTCAGAGTTTATATGATCAAGAGAAACAGCAGGAGCATTCGAACTGGGGCTTTCAGGAAGACCTCAGCGATATGATTGCAAACGAGAGCCGCAAAAGACTGCGAAAAGAGGAAGAAAAACGCAGTAAGCGCTGATATGGCCATTGCTAGGGATCTTATGATGGGGCAGGAAGAAATAAAATAAAAAACGTTTTCTTTATTCCCATTACTGTTTTTTATTTTGATGTATTGATACACACAATCGTCTTGTATCCATAGCACATGTCCTGAGATGAAGACAGTCTGCTTCAAGGATTTAACCCTGGCACCTAAGTACTAGAATAGAAGGCTTATCTGAGGTTCCGGCTACTCTTTTAACTGGCGTTATCTTAACGTACTATTACTATTGCTGAAGCTTTAGAGGTAGATACCTTAGGTAGGTACCTGCTGTTTCTCTAGTTTCTGATACCCATAGGTAGGTAAATAGGAAGCTAAGAGTCTAGACACACTCATACTAGCATGACATTATTTACGAAAGGAGAAACCTTGATTTCTAGGAGTAGGTACTTTGAAAATATTCATGACTAGGGCTCCAAGTGAAGTGACTCAAGTGAGGGCACCAGACTGACCAGAAGGGGAAACATCCCAACAGTTCCATCAATATAATAATCCAGGGTTAGCATGCAACTCCGTACAGAGTATATTCCGTAGATACCTCCTACCTTCTTTAGTTCCATACAGTCCTAGTACCTACCTTAGTATGGAGTGAGAGGGCCCGCCACAGGGCCCGCCACAGGACCCGCTCCGGACACAGATCACCTAAGCCATAAATAGTTAAGCCTAATCTGCGGAGTTCAACGTCATGGCCATTTACTCATAGGTACTCCGTACCTAGGTACAGAGTACTTGCTGGAAATTTATTGACTGTCCGTTTGCACCTGTGATATTCCCAAACGGATCAAGAGCTGATTCACATGAGAGAATTACCGATTACCTTTACACACTCATCGGGTTTGTCCCTCGCATACTTTGCATCGTCCCGGATCCCTTTGCAATATGATAATGGATCGTGACCGCGGTAGAAGGTTCGTCTTCTGGTGTTCAAATTTTCTGAACCCATTTTCTCGATACTTTTTTTTTTTCAGAACAAACACTAATGTGAGTTTTACATGTCAGATTCGATGATCGTCGAGGTGGAGAGAGTTATCGCCCATCAGAGAGAACAGGTCGCTCACGTTCTCGCAGCCATGTTCGGCGTGCTCGGTCTCCGCCTCGCAATCGATCTCCTCGTCAAGTCGCTGATACATGGGTACCGCATAACAACCGTCATTCTAATCGAGCACGGAGTCGGTCACCTGTGTCTTCGCGTCGCGCTTCTCGCAGCCCTCCGTATCGCCCGTATCGAAGAACACGTTCACCTTTGAGACAGGATCTACCACGACGAGAACGGCCAAGATCTCCTCCCGGGTCCTCTTGGCGCTCTAAATCGCCGTATAGACAGCGATCCCCACGGGAGTCTCCGTCCAGGTCCTCTTCAAGACTTTTCCGTGATCCGTCTCGAACCGGATATGTATCTAGGTCTCCTAGGAGAGATCAATCCCCACCTCCACCGCATAAGTACCAGAGGGCTTCGCCGCCTCGAAGACAAAGCACTCTTCACGAAAGTGAATCCAATAGCACACTTCTGCGTCGTTCACGGAGCCCAATCCGCCGTGAAGTATATCCTAAGCACTATCCGGACAGCATCTCCAGGAGACATACACCGTCGCCTTCGCAGCCAGTTTCGTCTGCACATGCTTCTGTTCAGGGTTCTGCATCTACATCGCGACGATCTTCCCCCCCAACTCATCTCGATAGTGAATCTAGGTCTTCGGTCCCGCTTGCTTCAGTTCAAGAAAAATCTCATATTCGAGTTCCAGCTTCTCCTATGCGCGATGAGAAGAAAGTCTCCCCCTTCAGTGAAAAGGAAAATACTTCTGCGGAAAGCCAAGAGAAGAGCAGAGTTTCGGATTCTAATGCAGCGCTGCGGGCTGGATCTCCGCAATTATCCGCAGAGTCGTTTCCCTCACATGAGCAGCAGCAACCAAAAACTCAATCACCAGGTATTTCGCGCAACCATACTACGTCGCAGGACACGTCGTCGAACGGAAATGCGTTCGCATCTATACAGAGCCGTGGATCCAGTATTTCTTTACTTTCTGCTCCAACCAGGCCACGCGGAGGGCCCAGTTTTAACCATCGAGATTCTCCTTGGGCTGGAAACGTTGCGACACGTCGAGGACCCGGACCATCTGGTCATCATGGGCCTCCAATAGGGCCTCGAAATAGTTTCCTGCAGGCGCATTCTAGTCATGATCCGCACCGGCATTCTTATCGGCATAATATCAGTACGCCTGCCACAAATTCCCGCAATCAGCGAGCCGTTAATCATCTTTCCGGACTCCCCGCCATCACCGCAGGCGGTAAAATCTTGCCTTCAGTATTGGATCCTGTAACCGAGAGGCGACTTGCACAACTTGAAGCCGACAGGGAGAAGTTGCTTGAGCAAGTTATGGAGAAACAACAGCTAAAGAGGATCGGCCTGAAAGACTGGAACAGACTGGATAGAGAAAGCATGACAAATGCACTAAAGAGCGAACTCGCCGAAGGTCATCTTCAACGGATGGCTGAGGGTGAGAGTCTGGAAGGAAGCGCCGCATTCTAGGCTATATAAACTCGCTGTACTCTGCAGTCCATCTTCCTCCAGACAGACAGCTGTCATCGCCATTGAAGTCTTATTGTTATTAGTATTTATGATGTATGAGTTTTGACCAAATACAGGGTGCCATTTTTAGTGCGCAGATGTATTTCCTGAGCTACAAGCACCAAATAAATGCTCTAGAGATGCAAGCAAGCATCGAGAACTCGTATGGTCTATAGAGGGGCAAATCTTTTCAGGTTCTGCCTCGGGCTGTCAATCATGCGAGTATTATTTATACTCCGTATTACGCCAGTACAAGTTGAGCCTAGGATGCTTTTTTGCTGTGGGGCTTAGCAGCGCGCGTTCCGATGCTCCTCCCCTCGCGTCTTTGGTTCGCTTTGTTAAGGCTGCGTGTCAACAAATCTTTCCATCCCCTCCAAGAAAAAGGTAAGCTTCAAGCTTCATACTCGATAAGCAACCTTCCTGCAGCGAGTTTATGGCGATTACATCTTCTAGTGGAATTGCGGATTCGGGAACAAGCTCTCTCTACTTCTAATTAACTCGGTTTCATCGTATATTCGTGTACCAGTCTGTGACTATCACCATGAATATCTTCAGGCTTTTAGGTAGGATGTCGCCGTATAATATCAACATCTCGAGTCTGCACTTATGGAAATGGTGTGCTGATTGGCATGAATCCAGCGGATTTTTCCCACTTAACATCCATTTTTATCCTCCTTCACAAGATGAAGTCTTCTAGTGTAAGTACATTGCCCAACTCTGTTAGTGATTCTGAAATTTGTCTAATCAGACCAATAGAGCTGTTCCGGCCTCTCTTTCAAATCACAGGCTCTGTATTTGATAGTTTTTGTAACCCGATATTTAGGTCAGCCCTCAATCAACTTGTGCCTTTCTTCTGGTACTTATCTTTGCGCCATTACAGACCTCTTTTGGACGTTCACAGACTCTGCCTATAACACCATATTTAAGATCCTCTTCATAGGGTCTTCGACATATACGATTTATCTCATGCTCAATGACTATAAGCCTACTCACGACCCCAATCTTGATACCTTCAAGGTTCAATACCTTCTTGGTTTCAGCGCGCTTTTAGCAATTTTATTTCCCGAGCGATATTCTATCTCTGAAGTGAGCTGCCAATGACCTGGTATATGATATTTTGAAGGCTTGAATGACCTCTGACCTGCGACAGATTCTTTGGACATTTTCTATCTGGCTTGAGTCCGTTGCTATCCTCCCCCAACTGTTCATGTTGCAACGCACTGGCGAGGCAGATACTATCACCACACATTATCTCTTTGCACTAGGGCTTTATCGAGCGCTATACATTCCAAACTGGATCTATCGTTACTTCACCGAGAACTATTTTCATCCCATTCCAGTCATAGCGGGCATCATCCAGACCGTACTCTATTCAGACTTCTTTTATATCTACTACACAAAGTATGTGAACCCCAACTGCTTCGTTTTAAATTAAAACCTTTACTTACCATACTCCAGAGTTATGAAAGGGAAAAAATTCTCACTCCCAGTGTGAAACGACTCGGGATGTATAAAGAGATTCGCGTCCAGTTATAAAGGACGGTATTGAGAAACCTTCCCTGGACACCTACATGTTCTCGACCGAGAGTGTGTTCTCTGTGTTGCCCTTTTATAGTATGTGTATTACTATTTGTCACGACTTTTCAAGCGACCATAGAATATGCTGGGCCTTTCGGTTTCTAATATAGAAATCAGGACATGCAATTAATCCTCTTTTAATTGGCTTTGTGCATTGCGTCCCATGCGACCTGAGCTCTGGGGTCGCCTCAAATGACATATTAGCACTGCAAGCAAGCAAGCAGGCGATTGGTCCCATTGGATTGATGACTGCCAATTGCGTCCGCCACTTTATTGCTGTAACCCATTTTCGAACGGATTGGAAATAATCAACCGAGCAGCCTTGTGATGGTTCCTTTTTGCTGTCTCAAATATGTTTCACGTGTCTTTATGGTTATGTTTTTCGCTGCAGAATAAGTGTTTCTGATTGGTGAACTTTCGCGTTGCAACAATGTTTAACGGAGCTTTCTTAGAGATTTAAGATGCATGTTTCTCAGGCGGAAGAACATATGTCAATCGGGTCAATGGGGAATTGATACTCTAGATTTAGCTTCTCATAGGTATTCCACAGTTGACTAGGCTGTAACATAAGTCATAACCCACCTGTACTATATACAGTCTTTCAGGGAAAAAGCCCAAGTCATTGTTGTCATCAATTAACATGGAGGAGACAAATATAATACACTGGCCGATGAACTACTGTATTCGAATTAGGCAAACGTGGTCTTACTAATAATAAACGTATTCTTCTATAGACGAAACATTTGACACTGGTCCAGTATTGTATAACCACAGTGCTTTTTTTTTACCATATAAACCCCAAATGTGTTTAAACATCATACTCTAGTATAAGAACCACACATTCTGAATGATATCAATACTTATTGTATGTATGTACATGTGAGCATATGGATATCTCATTTTGGCCATTGAGACGGGTGTCAATCAAAGCAGTTAAAATGAAGCGATATCATTAAGGGTAATATTCTTTGTTGAATTCACCATTTTTGCATGATCTCTGAATATAAACAGGTGGTATATATTGTGCATTATTGAGGGATCACAGAGGCTACACATCGACAAGAGATATTACAGTAAGAAATACAGTATACTAGCAAGGAATATATAGCATGTAGTAAACGTATCAAACAGTACTTCCGGAAAGTCTAAAGACATTGCTGTTACTTCTACTTCAAATCATAATCTCGCGCCCCAAGCCAATGAAAGACAAATGATGCAAGTGATCTCAGGCTTTTGAGTAAAGAGCTTTTTTATAGACACTCGACTTTCTTACCACCATTCACTACGAAATGCACACACACGCAGAGAGAGAGAAAAAAAAACCAAAATTTACTCATACCAGGCCAAGATAAAGCAGAACGTGAGACATTGAAGATAGAGAGATATTATCACATGTGGACTTTGACGATATGAATCGGAGTCTCGGAATAATATCTGTTTCGAGATGGTACCCATACAGAGAAAAGAAAGGGTATCTCTGACCTCATACGAGTGTAAGACTCTTCTCATGTAAAATATCACACAGGCATCCAAATGCATGAACGTCAATAACCATGATACCGAGTACTTCCGTGCGTGCGCATGTAACCAGAATTGTAATTGACCTGAGTCGAAGAAGTTGACGTTTCATCCACTAATGCGTTTGATGATGTCGATGACGAAAGGTCAGTGAGGAGACCAGCTGGTGGTATAGTGAAATGATTGAACGGCCTGGAACTTAGATGCAGTTGGCTATGAAGGTGGGCAGGACTGTCTGTCCAGGCAACGTGACCTTGAGCGAAGCCATCCGCCTGTGACCTCTCTGAAGAACCCGGAAGACTGTATGTAGATTTCCGTCTATACGTAGGATCAGGAAGTGGAGGAGGTGGTGACAAAAGCTTTGGCGAAGGCAAGGTTGCCTCAAGGCGAGGCGAGCCTCTTCGCGAATTAGGAGGTGTTAAATGCAACCCCCCACGGCGAACCTGACATGTTGGACATATCTTAACGAAGCGGGAAATGAGCTCTTTAGGTACCCTGGTATTTTTTTTTGCTGTCAGTGACGTCGAACAAATAGAGTAGACATGGGATGAGACAAAGTTGATAAAACGGCAGTAACGTGACAGAGTGCCAGATCGCGAATGGATCAGTAGCTCTATGCTATCACGACAATAACATGATCCCTTACCATGAGTATATCTGACGGACTTGGGCTGAGGTTTTGTCTCTTCCGCCGTGCTGGCATTGTTGATGCGCTTTGGTTAGGATCTTGAAAAGTTTTTCTCGAATTGCAACTGGTTTTCCTTCATGACAGATCAATTTTTCGGACTAGGACCAGGTCAGATAGTGCAAAATTTCTGACGTATGTTTTGATACATACATCTGGTGTTCGACCATCATCTGGTTGAAGTTTGAACATCTTTTTGACCCAAAACCTAAATACTGAACTCAGCGCCATCCATTGACTCAGAAAACCGGTTACAGAGGTTAATGCACTCGATAAACGAATGCACAAGAATGACACCGCACCTGAATTGAGCTGATTCAACAGCGGTATCTTTTGGGTCAACCAGCACCGTCTTGATGTTGCGTGCTCTTTTGGCATGGATCAATGCCTTATCCTGTTTCTTGATGGATAAATCATTGACATAGCTAGATGGTTATCTTGTAAGCCAGTGAGTAGCTATGAGGGAAGCAGGAATTCCAAGACACGACAAACAAAAAAGAGAAAGAAAGAGAATCAATCAGATAGTCACCTTTGCATAAGTTGATCAAATTCTCGAACATCTGGAAACCCTTCCAATGGAGGTATAACTGGCTCTGACAGCATGGTATCTTCATTTGGAGACTCTTGACTTTCAACCTCGGTCTCAGGGAACATGTCACATATTGAAATCAACCGTGTCGCATCCGGATATCTCGAAGGACTCACACAACGCTGTTGTCGATAAGATGAGTCCTGAACAAGAGTCTGATGATGTGCTGATATTTGACCGAGAGGCGAACGCATTTCGGAGTTTTGCCCGCCAACTGAAGTTGACTGAGCATAACATGAAGCAAACTGGGGTGCATAAGAACCAAAAGGATGGTGGGGGATGCCGTATGGATTTGGGGCATGATAGCCAAAGTCATTTGCAGAACCTTCATAACATTCCGCCATTGGGATCTGATGATCGGTAGCGTAACCGTTATGCTCGTGGGGGCTGCGTCTCCTATAACCATTCATAATGACAAAGATAGATTGTTTTCACCAGACAAACCGGATGCAAACCACTCATTGAAGGAAATGACCGTTGGCTATAAAAATGACAAGAAAAGGGGAAGTGTCGACAACTTTCTCTGGCAAAGAGGTAAGGCCTTTTCTCTGCTAAGATCGCTGCTTTTGTAATTGTTGAAGAATTGCAGCTGAAGTAAAGGGCAATTAATGAATGACAGAAGTGACGCGGAGAGGGCAAAACATAAAAAGAACTCTCTTTCTCTTTCGTAGTTCGAAAACAAATACAATAATGCACACCAATCTTTCCCTGAAATCCTCTCTCTTTTTTTTTCCCTAATGCCCGGTTAGAATACCAAGGCAATGGAACTGTTTTTTCTTCCCGTCAGGGCGAGGCCAAGTTGAAAGCACGGAGTATGGCGGTCAGCTCAGAAAAGGGACACAGGACTATGTTAAATAGAATGGCTTTAAATAGGACTGAGGAAGAAAAATAAGGCAGGAGGTATGTATGTATGATGCGTTGTAGATTCATAGATGACTGGCATGATGAGAGAAGAACAACACGGAACGATTGAACCCTGACGTGCAGGCAACCAGGGGATTTGGCAAACAAAGAAGCATAGAGAAGGGACCCTTGTTAAAGAAGGCGAAGACATGTAACGGCAGTAGGCTCCTGTAAGGTACGCAGGCTGCTTCTCCAGTCCATTTGTGAGAAGCAGCTATGGCTGTGGGAGCCACATGGGTTTGAATAGTTTCAGGAGCTGGCCTGATCGATTCACCCGGGCCATGGCTGGCTCCATTGGAATATCTCGATTTCCAAGGCGTTAGTAATGAGAGGCGCGAATTCGGCCTGAAGATGGACAAGCCTGCCTGGCATGGGCCTCGTCTTCGTCTTATCTGTGTATTGCAGCAAACAGCTCGAGAGATCGAGGGCCAGCGCCCGTGCCGGGCAGTGCAAGCCCAATGAGAGCAAGCGCTTCCAGAGCTTTCGTCATGTCCGGGTCTCACCACGGTGGCCTTTGAAGTGGAAGACACTTAAGATGGTCTTCACGGAGCCACGTTGATGTCCTCTAATGCCTGTCTTCATTACCGCCGAAGTTGAGATGGACCAATAACGGAAGAGTGTTGACGCCGGTGCATATGGAACATCAACGCTGTCAACTAGGGTCATGATGCATGCCCAGTAACTTAACGCCCGATGTTTTCATCGTCCCTCGAATCATAATGTTTGTGTTGTACTGTGCTGTACTGAGTACCTGTTCCTCATAGTCCACTGGCAGATGATTGGATGTCTGCATTGACTTGACACCAGCTTCCTGCGCTGGCCGAAAGCCTTGGTCGGAGCCCGACAGGCTACAGCTTTCCACTGCGTCACTTCCCTTGGCGTCCGGGTCAAGTATCTGCGCGTGTGAGCCGCTGGAGATCTCCAAACCCCTGCCACGCCAAAAGAATCATCCAAGTGTCACGCTCCAACACATCCAGGGCCTGTCTCGTGTGACGTATGTAGAGTAGATGCGCTAGATATGGGGTCTGCCAGTGTTGGATTCGAGAACAATAGTCGGCTAGGCTGCCTTGGCCCCGAGGAAGCGACCTCTTATCCCTCACGAAGATCGAATATGCGGGTTGCGATCATTCTTGGCCTGGGTGGAGTCTCTTGCGTTTTGACCACGTTTGGCTATGATCATCCCGCTTTCGGAAGGCTAAAGAGCTTGCTTGCTCTTACACGTCTGATTCTACAGTCTTGCAATTAGCCTGTGTACACCGTCTTATCTGCGACTGTACTCGAGATCCCTTTACCTTGACCCTTTCCCCCCACCCTCCCCCCCGAAGATGTGGGTTGCTACCCAACTGTAGTAGATCTGTCGCCGAAGTTGGATAGGTTGAGGTACTGCAGACTATTTTGACAAATAGAGTGCTACCACGCTAGGGCATTGGCATGGTCGGGTCTGTTCAGTATTGTAGGAAGTCTCTTCCAATTATGTCCTGTCCAGGTCCGAAACTCTTTGAAATGGGTTAGATCGGTTCCGTGCGTTGCGCTCTTTACATGGATTGTGTTGAAATGCATGGCGTTCTATTAATTTCAGTGCCCTGACAGTGGCTATGCATATGAACGCCGGAGTGCAATTAAGATCTGGTCCGACACCCATAGCTAGAACTGGTGTAGAACAGTAAACATCGCATTCCCAAGCATAACGATATTTGGGGACCAATCTGCTGAGATGTTGCCTAGGCTGTCCAGGATCTTGATAGAATAAGTCAGTAGCTACAACGATCCGTTTCTCGGTCACATTGTGGATACATGTAGCCACCGACAGTTCCTAGTGCTCCGAGTGGGATAATGGATGCAATACTGTGTATACAGCAGCAATGATCGCAGCTCGGTTTGAATCTTTTGTCTTCCCTTTCTGCTACCCTACTTCGTTCTTTGTTCAAGTGGGAGTCGGAAGTTTAACGGGGCCAAAAACAAAAAAAAAGGGCGATCTCCTGGATCTAGGATTCAGATTGGCTGATGAGGCTTGGACTTGGAGATAAGACTTTCGTGGACCCTTTACACTGTCCATCCTTGATGATTCGTAAGTTCATCGTCAGCGATGTATGTTTCCGAACGATCATTGACTTCCCTGTCATTGCCAAGGGTGTTAGTGGACCCACAGTACTTTAGAAGACATTACAATACCTACAGACTATGTGTTGTAAGTGTCTTAATGTGTTTGGCTGAGTTCAAGGGGCAAGGTTGCTCTGAAAAGAGCGCCTCTTGTGTTGTGTAATCTGTACTATTTTGTCATGTGCAGGTCCGGGACGTTTGACGATATTCGATGATTAGATATAACTTAGTAGCTAATCAATGAATTAGACCCATTGTGGACATAGCTTTGACACAAGACCGGTACCATTGTTTGCAAAATTCTGCAGAACCGGCTAGTCTTGAACCGTCCCTTTTGTTGAGTTTTGTTAAATTGCAAATCCAGTTTACATCATTGGTGATGTCCCTGCCAAGTGCTGGCTTGGAGGAGTTACTCCTGTGAATCCGGGCAGGGCCGTGACTTGCTATAACTGGGGGGCACGGTAGGTAGTCACTATCATTTCCATATCGGGAAAAATTGTAAAAGCTGTTTGTGATGGCCCAGTATGGATAGGGTTGATATACTAATGTAATCAACAATAACATGAATCATCCCTAGTTTGTAAATTCGGCATTACTCTCTCTTTTTTTTTAGATACATGGTTCTTCCAGCGCAGCTGTCATTAGCTGTATACCTAAACATGTCCACTAATCCCTCTAGTCCGCAATCGGCCCAGAAATTATCCAGATCATGTAGGTGCAGTATAGTTTTGATGTACGGTGTGCATACATGTCTCAACATACCCCCAAGTTCATGATTCCGGTAAGAAAGTTGCATGCCCAATGCACCTGCTTGTTCATTAGCATAACTGCAATCATGGATACTATCCTAGGGACGCTTTGCATATGGATCGAAGAGCCTGCGCAGGGAGCATGGATAGTCCACACATCGATACTCCGAAGTCGATCAAGTTCAAGCATGGCCTCCTGGGCCGCAACTTGCCAGGGCAGACAAGCTTGCTTGATGCAGTATCCCAGTCATACCAATGGGAGCTTCGGGTCTTTTTTACCGGTAGGGCCCAGAATTTTCTTTGCCGAACTGAAACCCGCATAGACCTGTGCCTGGCCCGGAGAGCGGCGCTCTGGAACTTCTGATGGGGCTGTCGGATCTATAGGAAGTATCATGTCTCGCTGCCGGGATCTCACCGGTGAAACGGACTGTCCGGATTACTATCTAATTGGATCATGCGGCAGGAATTCATCGATTCGCATCGGACCAACCGCTGCACTCCTGCCTTATGGAATGATATCCACTAATCGGTCCTTAGGCACGTCGAGCAACAGATCTCCAGACTGTCAAGTTGCGTCTCTCTCTTTGTTTTGTTTACGGCAGAGCAAGCTCGCTCTTTCTGGCGTTCCATTTAGTAACATAACTTCCCCCTTCTCGGTCGCTTTCTTCTGTAAACCATGCTTGATATTTCCTCGAAAGCCAAGAAATGACAGTCCCTGGTGACCTGACCAAAATATCTCCATGAGAACGAGAGTAACCCCAAGGCCCTCGTCCTGAGACCTTGTCTCTAAACTCCTCTCCTCATTTGCTACCTTTCGCCAAAGTCCAGCAGCTTACAAGAGCGAGAGATCGAAAAAAGAACCAAACATAGACCTAAATTACAAAGGTGTACAAAAAGCAAGATATTATTACATGATACAGTTGCAACTTAAACATCACACACAGATGATCCAGGAAACCCGGCATCTGCACACAGCAGGAACCTCGAGAAAAGAAGTTGGTATACGACAGGCAAGAAGCAAAGCCGAAGCAAGACTGCCAACGCCGCCCAATGGAGATAAGACAATAAGGAAAACTCATCTTTTTGTCATCACTCATCAGAGAATCCTTGACGATTCAGGCGGAAAAGTCGTCATCCGCTTTTGTCAACGGGTATTCTCTTTCGTCGTCAATATTGTAAAAAAAAGGGACATAAAGGAGCAGAAGATTAGCCACTCTCCCGTCAAGGGTCTTGTATAATGGCGGCCATATTTCTTTTCCTTTTTTGTCCCTTCTTCTCGAACAAGTCATCAATGTAAAGGTGTCGTAACAGTCATTATAAAAAAAAAAGCCATCGTGCCTCTTCGTTCAGCGTCTTTTGCTCATCTGCTCAGGGTCGAACTGAGAGATGAGAATGATGGCAATGCGGTGACCGAATTCATCCTCGTCCTCATGAGCAACCATGTCCTTGAGCACCAAAGACACCGCCAGATGCCACCAGATCCCGGATAGCCCATCGCCAACTATCCCCAAGTCTTCCGCGATCAGGGGCGACCCATTTATCGACTTTGCGTCTCCACTTTTCTTCCTCAGCTCTCTGTCGCTTGACAAATTCTGGCCCAACATCAAATTCTTCTGTGATGGGCCACTCCTCTGAGGAATCTCCACCACTTTGGTCATCCCAACCCGCAGACCCATCGAATTCGTTCGAACCGCCGGATATGGTTCGTCCATGTCTAGCGGCTGGCTTCTCTTGAAGGTCATCTAGACCGGCAAAAACATCATCACAGTCGTCATGCACTACTGCAACCGTATTGTTCCCTGGCTGGATAGGAGCAAGCTTGAGCCAGCACATCCGTTGCGGATCAAACACCATATCACCCACAATTTGGACGCCCTGTACTGCACCCACACTAGTAATGAGAGCAGGAGCAGCTTTGGGAGACTTCGGAGAGCATACAGCGTCAAATTCGGCAATTGCATTTTCGTTGCCCTCCCAGCGTTGTTTGGCCGGGTTGTATCGCATCCCTTTGACAGCTAGAGAAAATAATGAGATTAACGCCCAACCCTTTCATGGAGGTCAAATAAAACTCACATTTAGCTTCATTGACGCCTGATCCCATTGGCTTGATCAGATGCGGCCTGGATCCCGACGTCTGTGCTGTCTTTCCCCGCTTACTCCTCAAGCTCAATGTAGTATCCGATTTTCGGGAGCTGGCCTGCGCTTTCCAATTCGTACTCAGTGGAACAAGAGGCCCACCTTCGCGATCTCTCATAGGGACAGAAAAGGAAGCAATGCGCTGTTCTCGTGCAATTCGGGAAGCATTGGTATCTCTAGCGAATCGGGGGGTGAAATCATGCGATCTGGAGGAATTAGGCAGGTTGGAAGGGACCGGGGTCCCTGTCCGTGATGGTGATACGCCTGTGCTCTGGCCCAGACGACTCCGTAAGGATCTTGGAGCACCGTGTCCGACCGGGTTTTTCACAAATCGACTCTCCACGGATGCAGAGGTGGGCAGATCGTCAAACGACTCTAGTTCGGATCCATCTCCAAAGTTCCGCCGACGGGTGGGCCGAGTAACAGTACGTTTGGCAGCAGCGGCCAAGGCTTCGCTACCGATTTCATGAAGGCTGCGACCAGGAGTGTCCGGACGTGGAAGGCCCGAAAGATGGGACATGGATCGTTGCCAAGTCGTATCACCCGAACTGTCGGAGTTGGGACGGCGAAGGTGCCTGGGGTACTTGACACTGACATGGTGGGACTGGCTCTGTGACGAACCTGCTGGAAGAAACGGTACCTGAGGTCTACGGTTCAGACTTAACCTGGAGTCGGTCGTTGTCCGATCCACCGGTGTCTTTGGCCGAATACTAGAGGGCGGACGACTGCTGCCATCTTGACGAGAGGGCGGGCGCTGGAAAGGTGGTGCCAGCGTAGACGTCTGGGAAGCACGCATGGCCGGCATGGAGCGTTTCGCCTTCAAAAGCTGAGCACTCGTCGTGGTCGGGTCACTTTTTAAGCCCTCTCTCGAGATTCCCGACCCCAGAGACCTTCGGCCTACAGCTGGAGGTGTCGATGGAGGAGATGGGACGCCTGCACTAGAGACAGATGGATGAGTTGAATGTCCTGCAAGTCGTGAATGCGGTCTCCGAAACTTGGAGATGGGCGCACCGCTTTCCGAGACGGGCTCAAGATTGGAATGAGATCGGTCGTGACCAGATAGCCGTGGGATCCGAGTTCCGCCAGGAACAGGCTTGTTCGTGAATGTGATAGTTTTCGCGGAACGACTGGGACTGGGAGGACGGGCTATTTTACGTTTGATGTTCGGGTTTAAGGTTGGCTTTGAGGACGTAAATACATTACCGTCTCCAATTTCGAGGTCTGCAAAGAAGTCGCCGTTGTCGTCCGCCGCTTTTGATAATTTGGCTTCTAGACCGTCTTCGGGCTGTGAAACTCGAGTCTCAAGCCGCTTCCTCAAAGCCTCTTCGAGGTTGAGGGGCCCATCAGGCAGCACCAGACCATCCAAGACATCATCTTCGCTCTCGCCCGTCAGACAGCTGGAGACACTGGGACTGAGTGCCGAGACAGACGAGCTGTGAGTTGAACGCCCATCCCTCTTGGTCCCGCCAAAGCGAACGCCGATACTGCCCTCTGCCCACTCGATATCCAAATCATCAGCATTGTGGCTAGGGGTGTTAGTATTGTCTTTGGGTGAAGAGAGCTTCAACGGTAGGTCATCTGCAGGGAGCTCGAAATCCTTCTCAAAGTCCTCCGCATCGTCATCAGCCTCCAGAGAGCCCGAGAGGCTGGCAACAGGTAGGCGGGTCTGAGACGAGCGTGATTGGGCGACCTTGATGGTGGGCACATCTTGCCCCTCGGATGTGTCATCTTCTCGATGCTTGTTCAAGGGAGAAACGACTTCGGTGGATTGCAGGAAAGCAGTGGGAGAACCTATGGGAGAACCTAAAGGAGAACCGACCGCACCAGAGGTCTGAGACTTGACCGGACTTGACAAGGACGAGCTGACCTGACGGAGAGTCTCTGGAAATGCTTGTTCATCTTGAGTTTTCAGCGCTAGCTCACCGTCGACACCCGGTAGTTCCAAGTCCTCGGACCAGTCATCGACGAAGTCTTTCTTCGCTTTCTTGCCGCCGAGTTTTTTGATCGTGCCACCGAGCAGAGCCGATCTGGGGACATTATTGGGGATGGGGATTCCCGCATTGTGTGCGGAGGCAATCGCTTCTTCGGTTGCGGTTTCATCGTTATCACGAAGCAAGACCTGCCAATCTTCGTCGCCAGCGTTAGACTCCAAATCCGAACGGGCCGACCGGCGGGACGAGATGGAGTCGCGATGACCGGAGCGTCGAACAGAACCAGTTACGGATGTCGCAGCTGATATGGTGTGGAATTGAATGTCATCTGTGCATTGTAGTTCTCCGTCGTCATCCCAGCATTCAATTGACTCTCCATCCTGTCGCAGACGAAGAGTTTCCGCCTGCATATTGGAAGGAGCGAGTCGTAGAGTGTGATCGAAGGAGCGAGGCGACCATGTACGTGACGGTCAGGAGACAAAGCAAAATCCTCGACAAGGCTCGCTCGGTCGGGCCCAAGAGTTAAGAGATACGGGGCGGTGACGTTGAGCTTGACGGAGGGCTGAATGACATTCCTGTCGACAGGGACAATCAGGGTTTGGGCGATATAGCGTCCGGGGTCAACTTTTGGACTCGGACGACCGAAGTAGATAAATAACCCTGGATGTGAGTTGATCGAAAACTGCGCGTTCCAGCTCGACAAGGCAATCCCAATCAGGGCGCAAGCAGAAGAAGAGGAATGGGAGCGTGCTCGTGTGACAAATTGTGAACGAGGCACGTCTCACGGGCCGTTCCGCAGCAGTCCTGATAAAGGCGGGCAAGAATGCCGAATTGAAATTGCGAGGCTGAAGAGAAGGCGGGCGATGGGGATGCAAATGCAGAGGAGTTCATGAACACGGTGTGGCCGTGGCAGTATCTGTCAGAGCATGGCGGGAAGAATGGGCACGGGGAGGTCGTGGCTGGGCCAGGATTTGAACTTGGAAGACCAGGAGCGATTATTCCTTTCTGGCGAGCGTTGAAACTTTGGGGAGGCACGATGGTGGAGGTGGAAGGGGCAGGGGCCCGTGCCGCAGGGCTGGAGCCAGCCGTACTCCTAGAAGAATGCCCACGCACGCGCCAGACGCGTCGCAGATGTCACCCGCATGTCCCAGCTCTCGTCATGATCACACCGCGAATACGTCAGTGCGTCAGAAATGATAACGGTAGTGATGATGAGAGGAGTCGAGTCATAGCCTAGCAGATGAAAACTGGCCGATCAACACAACAAAGGCAACCAACAGCCCAGAGTACAGCGAATAACCATTCTGTAGGTCGTTTGCACCTGGAACTGGTCCCACTCGTTTCCCGCTGCCTCCATGAGCAGCTGCAGCCTAGTCGTCGTATCTCGTTCCCAAGAACGCCAGTATGGAGTGCTATACGGAGTCTATCTAACTTCCTGAACGCGCTGATAATCTATTATTAAGATGATATTTGCCTCGCACAGTTCCATCTCACTCTACCCCGCTGTCCATCATGTCCGACCAGGCCTGTGTCCTCCGTATTCCCAGGTCTGACGATCCCACCACGTTTGTCTTGGTCCATGTCTCTCGCTCCGGAAAGGCTCCCCTAGACCTAAAGCTCGTTGCGACGGAGGGCGAAAGTCCCTACGTCG
Organism: Rasamsonia emersonii CBS 393.64; assembly: GCF_000968595.1. Lineage (NCBI taxonomy): Eukaryota > Fungi > Ascomycota > Eurotiomycetes > Eurotiales > Trichocomaceae > Rasamsonia > Rasamsonia emersonii. The sequence goes on along the minus strand of NW_013562623.1, from coordinate 133,671 downwards.
GTGCAGGTGCGTCTCTACTGCCGCTTTGAAGAGTATCCTCCTCGTCATGGTCCGCTGATGGCGTCAGCTCAGTCAAGCAGTCCCATCTCAAGAACCTCCGCTCTAAGAACTATCAGGGAAGCGATCAGGAATTCGAGCAGATCCTCACCACCGTTCTGGGCCAATGTTCGTTTGCTGTCCATCCGGAGACCGGGCGCAAACCTGGTCTCGAGGTAGGCGCCTCCATACGCGGTTCCGGTGACAAGAATAAGGAGCTGGTCATTACCGTGAGGAAAAGGATCGATAGCATCACGGTAGGTGTATACATTGCTGGAACCAGCTCATCGCATGCCACCTTACTAAATGCCCATCCCATAGCAACGAGTGGCCTCCATTACTCTCATGCAGGATGACGATCAGACCATCGAGCTTTTCGAGTGGACCAGCCTTATGATTTCGAGAGCGGATTCTCTCGGACAGCAGATCTCCTCCTTGACTGAGCGATTGCAAGCAGCTGAAGATACCATCAGCAAACTCAATTCCCAGCTCGAGGAGCTCGTCGAGGCCAAGAATGAGCACGAGAACCGGTTGATGATGAACTTCGTGCAGGTCTTGAATGAGAAGAAACTCAAGATTCGAAACCAACAGCGCCTGCTGGCCTCGGCCAAAGTTGACATGGGAAAGGGTATGTCTTCATCGCCTCCACATCAGCGGAAAAGTTGGCATCTGGCTAACTGGGGAATTTTTTCCCCCCTAATTCAGTGTCTGAAATCCGAGCTGCAACTTCAGGTCGCGGACACCGGCCTACCGAGACGAGTCGGTCCAACAAGCGCAAAGTGGCGGACAACATGCCAGAGACTTCAGATACAGACGATGAATTCGAGAGAATGGATATCGACCGAGCGAAGGATCAAGATGACTATGGTGAGGATGAGGTCACAGACCTCGAGGGCCGGGAGACGCCTCAGCCTTTGGAAGATGAGACCGAGACGGAGGATCAGGATGATATGGTATCTACTTCTCCACCTAGAATTGATAGGAAAGATGAGAAGCGCGGCCAGGTAATGGACAAATCAGATCGCCCGAACCTGGCACCTCCTACCAGCCCTCCTCCCCGGAGGGATCTTCCGTTTGCTAGGAAGGCTGCAGCGAATGATCAGGCAAAGTCCTCCGTACCGCGACGAGATCAACCTGCAGAGTTTACTGAGCAAGCTGATGAGACGGCCGGTGAGACTGATGATGATGAGTTGTAACTGGGAAAAGCGTTCGATAGGTGCACGCTTAACACATCCTTTTGCTACTCCTCCTCCCCAAGTCGCCAACTTGGTCATGATCGAGTGGTTGTTTTTGGTTAGTAAATGATGTAGCTATACTTGACTATCTTCGACGCTGGGACGCACAAATTTGAAGTAGCCCGTCTGGCATTCTTGAACTCCCTTTCGCGAAAATAGGAATTAAAGAAATTCCGTTGCATTCGAGCATATGACAAGTCGAACTGGCCAGGATTGATTTGTTGTGTCTATCTCTCCCTCAATCGATCTCCTGTTCTGGTTCTTTCATAATCTAAATTTGATCCGATTTCATCTTATATACAAGTTCCACCGTTTAATAATACCTAATGGCGGAGAGATCGATTACATCCGCAAGTCACCCTGACACGGAGGCCTCTTGGGAGAGAAAACAAAGGAGAATGAGAACAGTGATAGCATAATAATGAAAACTGGGAGAAAGTACAGGCACATAAAATAGAAAACTCAGGTGGTACAAAGACAAACGCCTAGACCGGAAATAACGCAGTGATAGAATTGGCGTGATGTATTTCTTTTTTCAGCCAAACATTGCCTGAGGAGACAGTTCACCCGGGGCCATGAAATTTGTCTCGGGGTTACCGGTAGCCTTGGCAGCGGAGCAGCGTGCCATCGTAGGTGAGCTATACCTCACAGTTAATAAATGATCCAAAGGACACTCGACTTTTTATGACGAACCTTCGAGAGATTGAATCGGTGAAGTAGAAGTCTTCGATGACTTTCTTGAAAGGCGCTCCGCTCGGCTTGCTGCCCTTATTCTGATCTACCAACTGAACCTTGCTCAAAGAACTTACAGAAGTAGGTTCAACGACATCATACCGACGAAGCACGGGACTGATCTCTTCCATACGGTCACGGAGCGCCTCAACATCGTCGTAAGGGAGGGGTACCCCCAAGAACTCGCTGACAGCACGAATGATCTTCCAGTCTTCACGAGCAGCCCCTGGCAATGAAGTGGCCGCACGCGTCATCTGAACACGTCCCTCAGTGTTGACATAGGTTCCTGCCTTCTCTGTATACGCAGCACCTGGGAGGACGACATCGGCCAATTGGGCACCCCGATCTCCGTGGTGGCCCTGATAGATAACAAATGCATCTTTTGGAATGTCACTCGCACTGATTTCGTCGGCACCTAACAGCCAGACCATCTTGGGGGTTGTGTTGGCAACTTCTGGAGAAGGTGTGGTGAAGCCCACTTCGTAGGCTCCTGCCCGAGAAGCTGCACGCTGGAGCACGTTGTAACCCTGCCACTCGGCGGTGTTGAAATTTGAAGCATGTTTTTCGACAAAGCTTCCCACCGTTTCGAAGATTGCCTTTGCGTCGGTATGCTCAGCGGCAGCGCTACCAACAATTATCATCGGTCGCTTGGCCGAGGCCAGCTTCTTTCCAAACTCGCCAGAGAGAGCATTCTTTAGGCTGGAAAGATCATTTCCGAGATGTTCAAACTCGAACGTGCTGTCGAAAGTCTCGCCAACAAGCGCAATCTCCAGATCAGAGCGCAGCCACTGTTTACGGATCCGCGCGTTTAGGACGGCAGCCTCATGGCGAGGGTTTGTTCCGACCAGAAGGAGAACATCTGCCTCCTCAATTCCGACGATCTTAGAATTGAAAAGGTAGTTTGATCGCACGTCGACACCGTGGGCAATTGGCGAGCTGCCTCCAGGCTGGTCAAGCGCAAGGTTGTCGGAACCTAGCCTGTTGGCTAGATCTTTCATCGCAACGAGGGATTCAGTTTCAACAAGATGACCAGCCACGGCCTTGAACTCGTTTGCTTTCGGACTCAATTTCTCATAGGCAGATGCAATCTCAGTCAGAGCCTGCTCCCAAGTTGCGGGAGCAAATTTGCCTTCTCTGCGAATAAGTGGCGTCGTAAGCCTCTGGGTCTTCAATCCGTCACACGCAAATCGAGTTTTGTCATTGATCCATTCTTCGTTGATATCATCATTGAGTCTAGGGAGTATCCGCATCACTTCCATGCCTCTTGTGTCCACACGGATGTTAGAACCCAGGGCATCAAGGACATCGATGGATTCGGTATGACGCAATTCCCAGGGACGAGCTCGGAAGGCATATGGTTTTGATGTCAGTGCACCCACGGGGCAGAGGTCGATGATATTACCCGAGAGTTCAGAGTCAAGATTCTTCTCCAAGTATGTTCCGATTTGCATGTCGTTCCCTCTCCCGGTAGTTCCAAGCTCCGGAGCGCCAGCAATATCGTTCATGAATCGGACACAGCGAGTGCAATGAATGCACCTGTTCATCGATGTTTTGATCAAGGGCCCAATGTTCTTTTCCTCTACCGCACGCTTGCCCCCGACCTCATGGAATCGGCCACGATCGGCACCGTAGCGCATCGACTGATCTTGTAGATCGCACTCCCCTCCCTGATCACAGATCGGGCAGTCAAGGGGGTGATTTGCAAGTAAAAATTCCATGACACCCTCCCGGGCCTTGTGCGTTAAGGGCGAGTTCGTCTTGACAACCATGCCGGGTTGTACAGGCCAGGCACATGATGCCACAGGCTTGGGAGCTTTCTCCACCTCAACCAAACACATACGGCCTTTACCATTGTTAGCCAGGGCTTTTATCGGTTAACCAGCACGACTCAGACTTACAGTTCCCTGCAATCATCAACTTCCTGGAAATTTCATCAGTATGTATGCCACATTATCGCTGAGGAGGGGTAGCTTACTCATGGTAGCAGTATCTGTATCTAAAATCAGCTCATGTCCGCCACATTTCTAGATGAATAAAGTCACGCACCTTGGAATAGTTACACCGGCTTTCTCACAGGCCTGAATAAGGGCCGATCCCGCTGTTATAGTATGTAAGAGAATGGCCATTAAGAGGAAGGAGGGAACTCCAGGTTACCTTCTATCGAGACCTTCTTGCCATCTAAACTGTCAGGTCAGTCATAGAGTAATTTTTCCTCGAATATTGCCAGCACGCACCGATCGTCAGTTCCACCTCGGCTCCCCGCCGCGTAGTTGTTGCAAAGGTCCTGGGATAATTGACCCTAGCGACCTGTCTCGAACGAGCGGCCGCACGGAGCAATTGCGGCCGCATTGTGTTAGAAAAACGCGATGGAGGATAGGACAAACAGAGAGTTACTCTGTAGCCAGTTAGGAGGGGGGAGGGAATGGAGAAGCAGACGCAATGGAGGAGGCGCTGTTGTTCTCAGTTGAAGCAACTGGGAACTCTCGGGTTCTTTGCCAAGGCTTGCCCGAATGGTGTCTTCAGCGTCCCAAATCAGCGCCTCCGGATTGGTCCGGAGATTCGGAAGGTCAATTTATCCATTCACAGTCAATTTTCACTTGTTTGGTGTGCTCTGCCAGACCTCTCTTTCCTTTCTCTTTCTACCAAGATACTCATTTCCCACGGACATGATTATTGTAGGTGGTAGGAAAGGCCTTTCTTACACGAATGGCCGATGTCTTCCTCCTCTGCTACATGATCCAAGAAAAACTTTGTTGCATCCCAGCTGGAGCGACTGAAGATGTCCCAATCTTCGTGTTTGGGGCATCTCATGATGGGTCTGTTCTTTACTGCAGGTTGCAACATCTCCCCGCAACGTATGAAATCTCGAAAGCGACGAAAGATGGCAGATGGCTGCCTGGTCCAATTATTTTCCCATTTTCTGCAGCTAGCCCAACATGGGACTTAAAGATCCCACCAGCGTTGCCATCCAAAGATTGCAATTTTCTTATTTGATATTGCTGTCTCGTAGGATCTCTTTGCTGCTTCTAGGAGGCATGAATATTCTTGCCACATACGCTTTTTACGCAGTTGAAATTACTCCGGGGTAGCGTTCCAAAGTTCTCTTTTGCGTCGGTGTTAGAGTAGTAAAACCCAGTAAATAATCTCACATTTCCGACGATTACAAAATCAAGTCCATCTTTCACGTCCGATCATCTGGTGCATATTTGTTATTCCAGAAGGCCCTGAAATGCTTCTGAAGGCCTATCTCGGAAATCTCGTTGACCTCTTGTGGCGTCAGTTTGAATGTGAGTGCACGGAGGTAGTCACTGAGTCGAGATTCCTTGCTACTGGTTGTAATCGTGATGGCACCTCGGTCGATTGCCCATCGAATGGCAATCTCGCCCTCGCTGACACCGTACTTCGCAGCCAGTTCTGACAGTATACCATCCAATGGTCCCCCTTTTGCTCGAGATACCGGCGTGAGAGGTCCGTAACTGGCCGTCGCTATTCCTTTCTCTTGCTGAAATGGCACGAGGTTACCATGTTGGAGGTATGGGTGAAATTCGATCTGGTTGATGACAGGGGGGTACTTGGCTATCTTCAGCGTAGCCTCAAGTTGAGGCTGGGTATAATTTGACACTCCAATTGCCCTTGCTTTTCCAGATTCTTTCACCTTCTCTAGGGCAGCCCACGCTTCTTGGAGATCCTTGTCGGATTTCGCGAAAAACGGTGAATGGATCAAATATCTGTTCGACAAGTTACATTAGAAAAAAAAGGCTCGAGAAGGGAAGACAGACTAGACACATACAGATCGACAAAGCTGAGCTGAAGCTTCTTCAAGCTTCTGTCAATGGCATTAGGGATATCGGTTATACTTTTGGAAACCTTGGTTGTCACAAAGAGTTTTTCCCTTGCAACGCCGCTTTCCTTGATCGCGAGACCCAACTCGGTCTCTGTGCCGTAAGCTTCTGCAGTATCCAAATGGTGGTAGCCCAGCTTGATGGCAGTTTTGATTGTCTCGACAAGCTCGCGATCTATACTGGTATCATCACCTTTCTTGTACCAAGCAGTACCGGTTCCAAAACCCAGCTAAAAGAACTAATTCAGTAACCAGGCCTGTCGATTCCGTATGAGGGACTTACGATTGGTATGGAAACGCCGTCTGCGATTTTCACCTTAGGGATATCTACGACGTTGGCCATCTTGCTTGAAATTGAACTTAAGGTTTGATAAAGTCTGAGCATGAATACCGAATAGCAGGAAGGAGAGAGGAAGTTCCTACCCTCTGCCGGCAAATTATACAGATCTTCCGGAGCACACGCCGGCTATAAGCCCGCCGACTTCTACGCCATCATTGGGCAGTTGTTACAACGCACTTCCGGAGACGTTGCCGAACTTAATTATTGTTTCGTGATCTCATTGGTAATGGAGAAGAGTTCCCGGAATGTTGCAGATTGGACGATAAGCACGGCTATGATGAGAAGAATGTCATTGGCATATATGTAATAGCAATAGAGACGGTTTCGCGGAAATTAATATGATCGCACGGAGCTGATGATATATGAGTAAAGACATCGGACTTTGGGGGTTTATTTGATTCATTGCCACAACATGCATGAATCGGAATGAATACTGATATGGTAGTGGTACCTATTGCAGCAAATGATGTCACATTGCCTGAATGGACTGCGGGGACGGACCGGCGGACCGAGAGGGGGGGGGTAGGGTCGCTTGCGCAATTAGTGGTATGTAATCAATTAACTCAGCAAATACGGAGGCAAAGGCTCAGTACCTAGATACCTATGCAATATATTACTCTTACTGTTTCTGTATTCTAGTTCCCTTGCAGTTTGTTGTGATTTTCCGACGACCATCTTGTATATGTTTCGTTACAATCTACCCCGTCATTCACGAACGATTCGGAATCGCATCAGCCAGATGGCATCACAACTATCCGATGAGGCTAGCAGCCAGACAGCTGGGGTCTCGTTAGCAGAACTACCAAAGTCGAATGTCTTTACCTCTAAGCTTCCTCCAGACCCGGCCTTTGAAACGCCCGAGTCGTCCCATAATGCACCTCGAGAGACCTTGGGTCCACGCCTCGTAAAAGGGGCCATGTACACGTTTGTTCGGCCAGAAAGGGCAGAAGAACCGGAGCTACTTGGTGTGAGCCCAAAGGCAATGGAAGATATAGGCCTGAGGCCTGGAGAGGAGCAGACGCCGGACTTTAAGGCGCTAGTCGCCGGAAATAAGATATTCTGGAGTGAGGAAGACGGAGGAGTTTATCCTTGGGCACAATGCTATGGAGGTGAGTGGCTATGAGCTGCAAAATAACTGAAGGATCTCCTAACATATAGAAGGTTGGCAATTGTTAGTTCTTAATAGCCGCTGAGATTTTTTTTTGTGCCTGGTTAGTTAACACAGACGTAGTGGTTCCTGGGCAGGCCAACTTGGAGACGGGGTGAGTGTCCTCAGCGTTTACACGCCGTAAAGGCCCGTTCTGACAGTGCCACAGCGTGCTATTAGCCTGTTTGAAGCCATCAACCCTAGGACTAAAGTCCGCTACGAACTACAACTGAAAGGTGCGGGGAGGACACCATACTCGCGATTTGCAGATGGGAAGGCTGTTCTTCGATCAAGCATTCGTGAATACATAGTCTCTGAAGGTCAGGACCTCGGTGATCACCCAATGTTTATTCCTTTTTTAACAATGTACAGCTCTCCATGCTCTTGGTGTGCCGACCACCCGGGCTCTTTCTCTTACTTTGCTCCCTAAGTCCAAAGTTCTGAGAGAGAGGATCGAACCGGGTGCTATCGTAGCAAGATTTGCCGAGAGCTGGCTCAGGATTGGTTCTTTTGATATACTGCATGCACGCAATGATCGAGACCTGATTCGGAAGCTCGCGACTTTTATAGCTGAAGATGTCTTCCCGGGGTGGGAGTCCCTTCCAGGATGGGTGCCTTTGACGAAAGAGGGTGCTTCTGCAGATGAAGTAGTTAACCCAGTCAGAGGTGTTCCACCAGAAGAAATTCAGGGGAAAGAAGGAGCAGAGGAAAATCGATTTTCAAGATTATATCGCGAGATTGTCCGAAGGAACGCTAAGACTGTAGCTGCGTGGCAAGCGTATGGCTTCATGAATGGGGTTCTGAACACGGACAATACGTCAATATATGGGTTGTCACTTGATTACGGCCCATTTGCATTCATGGACAACTTTGACCCTCGTTATACGCCGAACCATGATGATCACCTGCTCAGGTATTCATACAAGAATCAGCCTTCTATCATTTGGTGGAATCTTGTGAGGCTTGGAGAAGCCTTGGGCGAGCTCATTGGCGCCGGTGACAAGGTAGACGACGAAACATTTATTGCCAAGGGCGTGACCGAAGATTATGGCCCGATTCTTATCAAACGTGCTGAAACGATAATTGAAAGAACTGGAGAAGAGTACAAGACGGTATTTCTGAACGAATACAAGAGACTAATGAGCCTACGGTTGGGCCTGCAGACACAGAAGGACTCCGACCTTGAGAAACTTTTCTCTGAGTTACTTGACACTCTGGAGAAGTTAGAGCTTGATTTTAATCACTTTTTCAGAAGGCTTTCAGAGGTAGCGTTGAACGATATCGAGACTGAAGAACAAAGGAAGAATGTTGCCCCCATTTTCTTCCACAGTGAGGGAGTTGGTGGGATTGGGAATACAGAAGACTCTGCCAAGGAACGCATTGGCAAATGGCTAGAAAGCTGGAGAAATCGCGTCCTTGAAGACTGGGGTCCGGGCAAGGATACGGAGAGACAGGAAGCGATGAAAAGAGTTAATCCGAAGGTAGGCATGATTTCCAAATTAACCCCATGATCGGAGCTGCTCTTATGTTTGAGTAATGGGCTTTGTTAATTGCGGAGCTGACGCGTCTTTAGTTTCTGCCACGGTCTTGGATTCTGGACGAGGTTATCGAGCGAGTTGAACGCAAAGGAGACCGAGAGATCCTTGGTCGGGTTATGCACATGGCCCTTAACCCATTTCAGGACAAATGGGACTTGAACAGAGAAGAAGAGGAACGATTCTGTGGGGATGTCCCTCGATTCAAGAGAGCAATGATGTGCACTTGCAGTTCTTAGAATTCTTCTGTAGCTGGATGTCATGCCAACCCAGCCATTGAATATACATACATTCAATGTTCAGGCGTCGATATTTTCCTCGAAATGGCTAGGTCTTGTAGGTGAATTTGCAATCCCATAGCAACTGGGCGGCTTTTGGCTCTTTTTCTTTGGAATAGTGCCATTTCTTCGCATGTAAAGTTGCACGGAAAAAGAAAGTAGACAGGATGACATGTTCAAGAATTCGAAATTAAACAGAAGTGACATTCGTGGAAGACCTTTTTTTTTGGATATGGCTACAAACAGAATGGGCCGGTAGAGAAGGAAGATTTCCCCAACCATCCATTAAGAATCGAGAATTTCCCATGCGTCATGATCATGTTTTGTGTGCTATGATGTTCCCTTGTGGAGATTCGTCCCTCATGAAGATCTATGGACGTTTATTTGAAATTTTACGGTTCCAAGAGAAAGAACAACACTTGACAGATTTTGTATACGCATCGCCACTTCTGTGGGAGGAACCGACGAGCGGCCTCTAGAAGATCCTCACCCTGTATGCATAGCAGACGAGGAGGATTTTTGGCATTAGGAAAGTGGCTGGCTCAATTTTCGATCGAAATCAACTTCAAACATCCTCACACATATCTAGTGACATTTCTTTTGGAGAAGTCTTTGCTGGAGAGACATGTCGGAGATGCACCTTCACAAAACCTTGAAGATACTTCGATAGCTCCTTAGAATGGGAGTCCATTGTAGTCTGCTGGTTGCGACCTTTGCTTTTTCCACGTAGAGCAGACGAAGGATGTATAAGACCTCGATCCTCGTTTCATTCCCAGACCGACACACTACGATGCTACAAGCCGTTTTTGGTTATGAGATTCTCTCCCTGGTACCAGAAACACCTGGCTCCCCTCACCCAATCATCAATTGATCCCAGAGGTGTCGTTTAGTTTTTTTTTTTGCTTTTCACCATCGTTTATTTTATTCTTGCCGGACAGAATGTCCACCTGGCAGTAGCAAGACTTCATGCCCAGCTCGTGTACAACTTTAAATCAGAAACCTGCATGATCAGGGCTGATGTCCGAGCCTTAGAACTAAAGGATATGAGCTCCAAATGTGGATGTCCCAGCGCCTAGAGAGAAGTTATGAAACCTTTAAAGAGGTAAAACAACAATTTTAGAGGAATCTGGGAAGGTTTAAGAGTATAATAAGTACTTTATGTCGATTGGGTTGCCTGGAATCCAACAAGCAGCTGTAATGACAGATTTAGGATGATGGTCATCGCCGTTTCAAACGCTCTGGAAAGTCGTTAAACTAGTCAGATAATGCATATGAAGAAGGACATGGGTGCCACGCTATCCAAATAGTCGGCTGATTGAAAGCCAAAAGAAAGGGGAAAAGCGGCGAGAAGGAGGGGAAACGAAAGTAGCAAGAGAGGGAGGAGGAGAATGCACTGCTACTCTTTGTGAGTTTCATCCTGCAGTAATTACATTTTCTCTTGGAGAGAAAAGCTTCTCACTGCCTGCTTATACCCCCCTCAGTATGAAATGAGGAATTTTTTGCAAACTGGGGATAAATGATCTGAGCTTTCTAGTGTCATTACCCCAATGATATCTGTAACAGCGTCTGTGTTATAATGCATTATGATAAAGACTAGCACCTATTTCCCTCCCTTGGCTGGCAAGAAGGCTTAAATTGGTTGACTCAAGTTGCATTGTTGACCAATTTTGTAGCAACAACTTCTTGCAGTTTTAAGATACGAAATTTGGCATGTGAGCATGAATGTTCAGGCAAGCTTCAGGCATGCGACATTCCCTTAGGGCGGCAAGACTACCTGGGAAGAGGGTGTGAAAATGATGCTGGAAACAGCGTCAGAGGTGGTCATTTTCAGTGTCGGTTTCTTGTGCATATATATTCTAGTTGTAAAATAAGGCGAGAAATGAAAAATCGTGTAGTACGAGATGATAAATGGTATCTTGATGCCATAGTCACCGCTGAATAGCTTCTGCTGCTAGACAAAGGGCTCATGCTGTGTATCTCAGATTAAAAAAAAACGCAAGGAATAAAAATAGAAATGAGAAGAATCACCAGACTCCTCTCCCCCTTGTCGTAACCTATCAACAAGTACGGATTTAGCAGCATATAGGCAAGTTCCGTACTATACTTTTCATCTAGTTGGGACAGGCAGCCTGGACATGGCCGGGCTGCTTGCATTTGTAGCAGACACGTTCACCATTGGCTTCTGTAGGACAATCGCGAGAAACATGCCCGACCTCGCCACCTGGTAGAATGGATCGTTAAACAAACAGAACACACACATAGTAAGTATGAACAAGTGGAACATACAGTTATAGCATTTCTGGCCTTGCATGCAGTCGCGGGCCATATGGCCATACCCGCCACAGGAGTAGCAAGTCTGCTGACGACCCCCAAAACCTCCATGGCTGCCTCCGTAGTTGCCTCCGGGGCAGTTACGGGCAATGTGTCCAACTTGACCACATTTATAGCATTCTTGGCCTCCGGCACCGCCAGAGTAGCCGTTTCCACCGAAGTTACTGCCAGTACTGGCTTGGGTGCATTCACGTGAGATGTGTCCTGACAGACCGCATCTGTAGCAAGACTTCTCCTTAGGAGCTACAGTGCATTCCCGGCCTAAGATGGATGTCAGCTTGTCTTCAATCTTCATTTGATGTGGACACAAAGGATTGACTTACTGACGTGTCCCTGGCCTACACAAGATGACTTCATTAGGATCTATTTGTGATAATCTCACCAGGACTCCAGAAACATACCACCACAGTTATAGCTGAACAATGTTTGTCAGCAATTTAGACAGAAGAGCAAAGAGGCACACAAGTCCTACATACCAAGTAGGAGTGCCTTTCTTAGGACAATCACGAGCCTGGAACCAAGTCACAAATGAGCTTTCCAACTTTCAAAATGTGGGCTTGTGGGCATTGTTACCTGATGAGAGGAATCACCACCTATATACATGACAAAGAATGTCAGTAGAGAGCTAAAATCAACAGCTGAAGATGGTTCTAAATAGAAAAAAATTGTTGAAGACAATAGAATTGCCAATGATGCCAATGAAACTCGAAGTTTACATTGATCATGATTTGATTATTGCTATAGCCTCAGAAACAGGAAGGGAGAACCATTGCCTACTTCACTGAAGAGCAGTGGGGTGCAAAATTATCTGCATATATGCAATCTGACGCGCGGCAATAAAGGCACCACGATCGGAAAACTCACAGTTGAAGCACCCACGGCTCCCAGCTTGATAGTCCATCTTTCTTTGGCGACGCAGGTTGAAGAAGGATAAAGAGCTTCAGCGGGGTGAATTGGAACGGAACCTGGTTAGGAGATCCAAAGGTTAAAAATTTCATGAGCGAAAGCTAAAGGCTCAATGATGCGGGGAAAGCTTCAGCATTTGCTTCTCAAGTCTTACCTTAGTTTGTCAGTTCCAATGAAAGAAACTCCTGCCAAATTTGGAGCGGGAAAGGTCAAGGTGAAGGGACGAAAAGTGGCAAAAGAGAGAATTTCAAAAAATCAAAAGTAGAAATTCCTGGCTGTGTGGAGTACTGGTGTTGCTTTAGCCTTTACCGCACCGTACTCGCTTTAGTGGTTCGAGCTTGCAGGAAGTGGCGCGGTAAAGAAGGAAACATCAATGAAGGTGATCTTCAGCCAGATAGGTGATCGACATATGGGAATTTTCCTTGCCATTTTTGTAGTCAAGGAGGGGCATCGCGCTCCATCTGGGAGAATTCACGTGGCCTTCTGTCACTGTTGTTTGTGTCCACACTAGCTTGCTGATCAGTGTTCAGCACTCCTTCATTAGTACCTAAGCATGAGAGTGTATGTACATACATTTGAGCTTCCCAGGTCATCGCATATTCATCTTTTATCTATTCAATGGTTTGCGATAATCACATAATGTGACCAGTGTCCTCATACCCTGGCTAGAGGCTCTGAGGCTGGTCCATATGGACTCTTGTTTTGCCATGTCCTATTAAGAGTGATTGCAGCATCATGCAATGCTTTGTCGGAACTTTCATATTCATCCGAAAGAGCTCGAAATAAATAATGATACGTCGCTCGAGTGCCCAATTCGATCCCATGGAATTCTGAAACCCCTGAACGGAGCAATGTCACACACAGGCGACAAGACTGAGAAAACAGAAGGCGTAAGAGAGAGAAGCGAACTTCTGCGTAAATCATGAACGATCCAGATTCATCAATGACGGTCGGTTCTCGAGAGAACTAGCTGTATATGGTACTTCCCAAAAATCCTCTTTCATGGCTCACAAGGTAGCATAAGGCAGCCATCCTTCCGAGTGGAGGCAGTAAACATCGCGTCGTAGATGTGCAGACAATGCTTTTTTTGATGCTCTGATTCAGCCGCAAAAATGGAAACGTCATTGAGGACGGTTTGAATCTGTAGAACCTGTAGATGTGGATGTATATGCGGAGGTAGTTGGCACACGAGTCCTGCACCACAACGAATCTAGTCGGGTTTTGCCAGGGTTCTTTGCAGGGGTTTTATTCTTAATAATGCATGTGCTCCGGGGTCTCCCGCAGCGACGGAGACGTGCAAGCAGAAGGGACAAGTGGAAATCGCACTTTATATTGACTATATATCGTAATGCTCTATGTTGGTACCACCGCCAATTCGCCTCTAAATGGATTCTATGTGAAGTCGTAACATTCAAGTAATTGGGTCCCGTGTCCTCGCTCACGTAGCACAACTACCTGCTCCTCATCAAAACCCACCCAACCTCCGGTGCGAGTTGGTTCGTCTGGTGTACCCTCGGGCTCCGTCTTAAATTTCTGGCGCCCCCAATTGATGGCTTCGGATATTGTGCGGAATCCAGAGGGATCTCTCGGCGATTTGTTCTCAGGGCTAATCTGGACGCTGCTTTCACTTTTCAGGGCCCTCCTCGAAGCGGTTGGACATGATATTACCGTTTCAAGTTCCCAGATCCGGATCTCGTTTCCACGCGAGCTCACAGATACTGCCTTGCCACGGTCGCTGACTTGCACACCTGAGACCGACGATGTGTGACCCCATAGACGCCGAGCACCTTTGATAGCGAGTTTGTCTGAAGTGGAAACCACGAGATACATGGTCAGAGTGTTGTCCTTATGGGACGTGAGAAGATAAGGGTGAGAATAAGAGAGCGACGTAGGAGGCTCATTGTGTCGTATGGATGGATTTGATGACATCGTAGAATATAGGGAATCCACAGGGCTGTCAAAGGTGCCCAGGTGGCGCTTCATCTTTGTAGGCTCGATTGGCGTCTGCGCATTGTTCGCGCTATATTGAGAATCGACTGTTGTTGCCAGGCGCGAGCTGAGATGTTCGCCGTCGTGGCTAATATGAAGCTCCTGAATTCCTATGGACCATCCGCAGCCAATATGGTAGAAATTGTACGCTATGGATGCTATAATTTCGGATGGCGATGACCGGATGGAGAGGGACATTGGGGCTAAAATGTTGTTGGCCTCTAGAGAGGCTAACAATCGAGGCGATTCGACGGGTTTGTCAACGCTTGTCGCTCTCGGAGACGCCTTATATAAGGACAAAACTTTGTGCTGCGATACCATCATTAGGTACGGTGGTGAGGATGCTATCGCAGTGATAGCCCCAGGGGTTGATCCGACGTGAGAATAATGGAGCACAAATTTCGACTTGGCAACGTCCAGGTCATAGACATCGAAAGTGCCATCTTCAAATCCTACAATAACCTCAATACTGGACGTTTGGGATCCCTGGGTAGCGGAAAGAGCGCTGGGAGCGGTGTCAGGTCTCAAGAACGAGACGCTAGCGAGGTATGTCTTGTGATATTTGATAGACCATGCTCGTAGACCATGCTCCTTGTCCGCCGTAAACACAAACCCTGAGTGCAACCACACCAATACCGGCGGAGGTGGCGGTTGGGCTACTTCAACCTCTCTGACTCGACAGATTCCCTTAGACCAGTTGTGCCTCAGACGGTACTGCGTTTTCCAATGCGTGACTTTGCCCTCCTCCGCAAGATGGCTATGGCCAAGCCATTTTGAGACTTTTGGAGAATAGTCAGTCCCTGAAGAAAACTTCGGGTGTTTGAAGTAGGGCAAACGGCGTGCCCTGGGCAAAACCCATCGAGAGAAGTACTGCCGCTTCCATAATTCCGAATCCCCCGCCAGAGCATGAAATCGACGCGACAGCCTATCACAACATCAGTAACGAGGGGATCTGTTACAACGCGAGAGCGAATACCTTTGACAGACAATGAGCGACGGTATCGGTAGAAATGACAAGATATGGAGGAGGATTTCATCGCTTAAGGATGACAGACGATCGACCCGATCTACCTCACCGCCGCAGTGACGTTTCGAGGGAGGCGAATCTGTTTGTTCGTCGTCCCTACATCGTTTCGACATGCCGAGGAGTAAGATTCCTCCGGCCAGAAGTATTCGGTCTTTTGGCGATTAACGCGTTCAGACGGGGATAGCTATCGTTTAGAGGACTGCAAGCTCAGCGAGAATATGATAGCTGGTCAAGATGCCTTTCGGCGAAGGCCGTGCCACCTTGATCGCTTATCTAAGGTGCTTGTGCGGCGATAAGATCCGGGTGGTTCCTGCTTACCTAAAAAGGTATAATGCCTATTCCGCGTTTGCAGCGCGTCGCCGAAGCCGCGTCTCTCGCGGCAGCAAGGCAGACGGACAGGATCAAACCTCTTCACGCTGCAATTCACGCTGCAATTCTCCATGTGTATATTTTTTGTCTTCAGGTGTTGATGTCCCCGGTGCTGTGCTCCACGGATGGATATATTGAGAAAACTTCAAGCGTCACTCGCTGAAGATTTCGAGCAGTACTTTGACCGGGCCTATCGCGATTTAGCCGCTGAGGTTGCTACTCGTGATGCGAAAATCAAAGACCTTGAGAAAGAAATCGAGCTCTCGAAAAATGCCCAAAGAGACGATGTCGCGCGTATACGAGAGTTAGAGAATCAGGTTTCCCGTCTTCAGGAGGACCTACGCTGGCAGAATATAGGACCCAAGGATCAGAGCGCTGTCAAGGACAAGTTGGACGAATTGCAAGAGACGTACGATCCCGACAGATTGCTCAAGACTGTTCGCGAAGCCGATCCGAATAACCCCGATGGCAACTTTCGTCAGGCCCTCGAGCAGCTTGAATGCAGCTACCGTGCTTTATACGAAGACGTTAGAACTCTTCTTAAAGTAACAGGTTCCCTCAGGACGCAAGTCAAGAGACATAAACATACAGTCGCTCAATGGCAGCGTTGGTTCTCTCACAAGAATTCGGCTACGCCTGTCGAAGGGACTGTGGTCAGAAACAGACGTCTTGACGGAACATCCAAAACTCTACGAGGCCCCGAGAGCTTGACTGATGGCGAGCTGGCATTATCGCTTTCGCAAGGGTCAATATCGGATCTAGTTCCACAGAGCGCCGTGGAAGCGCCTACCGAACCTTCCAATCCGAAGGCTGATTCATCAGTCCCGACGGTCTCAGTCAGTGAAAATGCTATACAACAGCCATTATCGCCTTCCTTTCCTCAACCTCAACCAGATCCTATTCATTCTACACCGCAAGTGAAACAGGAGCGCGATGAATATTCGGACCATGTGGTTATGATGAATGTCCCCGAATCGGATCCGTTATCGACACAGTCTGAGGAACCGACTAGTGCCGGCGATAGTCGTCCACCCCACGATGCTCCATCTGCATCAGAAAAGAATCCAGAAGGTATCCATGTCGAAGATCGCGCCCAGGTGAGGCCTGTTAATATAAAGAGCGAGGATCTATCTTCAAGTCCGATTCAAAGCACCTTTCAAAGCCGCGAATCAAACCCTTCAGGAACGCAGGATTTGGATGATGTCGGTAGTTCTGTGAGGACACCAAAAAAGCAATCTTTTGTTGTATTTGAGGAGACAACCTCGAGCCCCCGTCAGCAGGGGCAGTTTAGACGGGACCAAAAAAGTCTTCGTGCACTTCAGCCAAAAGACGACAACAGAAAAAGCTGCAATCAGGCCGTCGTATTTTCTAGCTCGAAACGAATAAAGGTCTCTGAAAGGGGAAGTGCTGCAATTCCTGCTGTTACAGAAGACGGCGAAGACGAAAATTTCGGTCCCCGCAGAAAACATAGGGATGAGATGTCTCGGAATAGTCTTGAACGTGTGCCACATTCCGCTTCTCGAAATCCAATGGCGCACCGGAGACTCGATGATCTCCTGGAGGCACATTCACCACTGAAACGTCAGATACTTTTCCAAGGATCCCCTAAGACATCTGCAGTCTCTTCGCAAAATCGGAGCAACTTTGATTTAAGATCTCGGAAGGTCCCGTTAGAACGCAATCCGCCTTCAGAAAGCCCGTGCGGGTTTGATGGCTCATCAGAATTGCACGTACGAAAGAGACGCATCACGTCGAATACCAACGGTTCCGAACCAGACAATGGTGAGAGGCCGAGAGATGTTTTGGAGCACGTTCCTTTGAGAGCACGACCGCTTGAATCTCTCGACCTGAGCTGCTTTAAGGTCAATACGGAAAGGAACGATGGGCTCGATTTTGCTTTCGACGAGGTCGTCCGCAAGCAAGATCGGCGGATATGTCTGCCTGGCTGCATGCGTGCAGACTGCTGCGGAGACAAGTTCCGCGCTATGGCACGAGCCGGAGGTATTCAGTCGGCGGACATAGACCGCCAGATATTGGAGGAGTATCTTGGTGATCAGAAGCATGTGCTCGACGAAATCAGCGACCAAGACCGGGAAGATCTACTTGTTGAAGCGAAGGCCAGGTTTCTAGCAGACCGATTTGGTAGACACAGATATGCACATGAGCGTCATCGTTCCCCTCCCGGTTTCTGGCGTACAGATATGCCGAGCACGCAGGAATTGGCCAGAGATCGAGAAGAAGCAAAGGAATTAGAGAGGGAAAAGATTAAAGAGCGATACAGAGAGGCCATGCGACCTGGAGGGCTCTGGAAGTTTGCTGATGAGTAAGGCAGGCGAGAGCAGCCGTTATTCCGAAAATTAAACGGACCCAGCTCTCCCTTTTACACCTCATTTCAGGGTAATATATGTCCTGGGTTTCTTGACACATGTCGCGATTATGCCGGATGGGTTTCTACGGGGGGAAATATTGTATTATTTCCAACAGCTATTTGCTTCTGTCCTTGTATTTTTAATTTTTTCACTGGTATCATCAACAGGAGATTGGTTGGGCTAAATTACTTCTTGATAGAAAGCTTTTCAATCTAGAATCGAATTGGCTTGGAATATCATAGCCTATCCTTTTGTCTTGGGATTTTCAGGACTGGTTTCAGCCGACTTCGACTGCTGCCTTCCCTTTCTTTGATGAACCATTTGTCTACGGTTCTGATCATGTTTGGATGGATCTTGTCCAGCTGCCTTATAATAAAGACGAGCGACATTTTTTTCTCGCCAGTTTCAAAAGCCTGTGAAATTCTGCCTTCTAGTCATTGATGTGGAAACCCTTGGGATCTGTATTGTAACTGACATCTTGGGAAGCGGCCTTACTTAAGAGCCTGATTCCTAATAGACACCCAAATCGATGTCCAGCTGGTGACTTCCATGAAGACTCTTGCTAATTCATGGTCGTGGATGTGATCAATTGGCACCCTGAGATCTAACTTTTGCTCGGTCCTGGTAATCAAAGAGCCACTGGATATAGTGCCCGCAATCGTCCAGTCCTGTCGTGAATAAGCCCATGTGATGTCTGTTGTATACGAAGAACCGGACTCCTTGAAGGCCTCCAGGGCGATACGTAGCTATAGATGGCTTAGCATATTTCGGTCTTCTCTCCGCCGTTGAAGCCGTCGGTATCGACGTTCACAAATGCTCCATCCTGTGCAGCCACGGTAACCGTTACGCAAGCCCTCTTCACTCACATACGTCCCTTCGACAAGTTCAAAATTTCCGGGAGTCTCGAACGCGTTTGCGGGACGAAATTCGGATCAGAGGTTAGAACTCAACAATCGTATGTACCTTTCGTCTTTGACGAGGGCAATGGTGACCGGTAGGTATACCTTGTACTGTACACCGGTGTCACCGACGATAGAGATCTGCTTAGCTCATCAAGCAGCCAGACCTTGAAATGAGAACCCTTGTGTATTAACTGTAGGATACTTCTGGATAATAATATGCACAACAAAAAGAATCGTGATCACCACCTAATTCAGTGGGAGGGTGGGTAACGTAGAAATAGCATCCGTATATAGCATACATCTCAGGCTGATTTGCGAAGAATCCATCATCAAAAGTAACAGTGATATAAACCATTATTACTTGGCTATCTTTTGTATGGAAGTATTATAGCGAGTGTTTGTGTGGATTCATAAAATTGTCGATTAGTGGACTAATCAACTGCTACCGCTTAGATAATAATACCATCAGTAGTTATCAGCTGACTGTCAGAATATATATTACCCAAATAGGCAGGTGAAGGTCTGGACATGGGCCTGGGTATAATTCAGCACTCAAGTCTAGGCCTTTTTCTTTTCTTCCCTCGGGTATGATTCTGCGCGGTAATTATAAATGTAGTTATCCATTCAGATAGAAGTTGGACAAACACAATAGTAGGCTGCACCTTTTCATACAAGCCTATACGGTATATGCCATTATTTGTCAGCGTCTAGAAATGTAGCGATCAAAGCAAGAAGCAATTTGATACCAGGATGGAGATGATCTGTATTGGGCTTACATGAACATACTTTCTTCTCTTCTTTTTTCCCCCTTTCCCTTCCGGTTTCATTTAATCATACCACTTATTCTGTTGGTGAATGTCAATGCTTAAAGCAGTAATGCATTGTTATGAAGGATAAGCAATGAGATGATGGAGGAAGGATTCTCCAACTACGTACAAGGAATGGAATATCCATACCCAAGTCACGGGCATCCCATGTGACTAGAGATGGAACCTCCATGCTTTCTGTCAAAGGTCCTTCCCTCGTGGATGCCGCATTGTACCGCGACAGTGAATATTCTTGTCCCTTTTCTGAGCAGGTTGTAAAAGGACGAAAGGTTTTATAGGAGGTTACTATGTATAGCCTCTATCATATTTTCTTCTGGCTCGGTTTAAAAGTAGACAACGCTATCGTTTGTTCTCTTTTGGTAAAATATAACCTGGTGGCTGTCTATATATTAGCAGAATGTCACTAGTTAGTAAAGGAATAGATAGATATTAACATCTACTAAGATAATTATTTTATATAAAATTTTTTTTAAGTAGAATTAGAACTATAAATTACACCTTTTTTTTTTAAAAAAAATAAAGACCCTCTTCTAAACAGAGGCGTGGATATAATAATACTGCCTTTTAATACTGTATTGCATCGACCCTCAACTTTCAAAGGATCCTCCATATGGTACTTCGTCGATCGCAGTTTCTGAATGCTTTTCGAAGACTATGTGCCTTCTTGTCTTGAACGATTGACGTTTCCTGACTCGCTAGTCTGTTTGCTAAAACCTATTGTGGGCGAATCATCCGCTTGCGAGCTACGCACGTAGGAATGTTGATTTGTGTCGAGTCAGCTGCTGGTCGTCATGATAACGTTGATGACGGTGGAGAATTATTTTCCTTTTTTTTCTCCTCTCATTTTATTTTTGGCTGGAAATAATTCGAACTCGGTATGAGCTGGTCTTACGATGCCTACCCTCTCCTCACTGCCTCGAGAGCGAGAGAAAGCCTTTGATTGAACTGACTGGATGATGCATTGGTCTTCATTGACGCATGATGATGCCCTCTGCAGCTTGGCTTTGTCCACACCGCAACTGTTGACACGTTAGACCACGAGGAAGATACTTCTGCCAGGCTGGCCTCCTCCCAAGAAACTTTCCTTTTGTCCAGTCCTGCATGCGTTGGCTCTATTTCTCAATTGTCTACAGGCTCTGATGAAACTTCCACGTCATACATCATGTACTCTATGTGTACAATGCACTCACGCAGAAACTGACGTGGTCCGACATTTTTCAATAATTGCATGTAGCAGCGCCTGATACAATGAGGTATCTTTCGCATGCTCTGGCGTTGCCACATCGTGGCTAGGAGTAGTAGTAGAATATCCTTTCTTTCTTTCTTCTTTTTCTTTCGAGCACAGGCTCCTCTCACATACGATTGTGGTGTAGTGGCATGTGGAAAGGAGAACATTTAGGATAAGCTACTTCCAGGCGGGCTTCCCACTCATATTATATTCTTCGCTTTATTTCATATGGTTTTTATTATATACTTTTATTCCTAAATAGAAAAAAAAGGTGCTTTATAATAATCAGATTCATGTGGCGACAGTATGTTTTGCTCTTATTTGTCTGATATTAGACGGGCTGAGTAAAGACATCCAATACGTTCGAAACAATACTTTAAACCCGTTTTGAACGGTTGTAAACACCGCCAATATCCAATGACAACCACATAATTGTGACGATAGCAATCACAACGAGGGAACCAGGATTCTCATTACACTGTGAAATTAGAGCCCATGTCATGAAACCCCACGATGGCAGGGCTCACGGCCGAGAGGACGTGAAACTGGACGTGCAATTTTCGCGGGTTCTGGAACGACGCCCCACGCGTCAAGTTTGTTTCAGCAGCCGATTGTGGAGAGGGACCAGCTCCTTCATCAAAAGGATAGCACGAATCAGCTGTTTTATTATTACTTCGAGAGCCTCGATGGCTTCTGGAAGACGTGATTGCCGTTGCAACAGTCCAAACTTGAGGCGTCCGTTCGCAACCTGGAAGCTCCAGCAGGAGAGAATCAATGAGAGATAAAATAATCCAACGGCTTTAGCTGGGGACTCAGGCCCAGCCTAGCCGGGGAACCCTGGCGAGCTGCTATAGCGAGCCAGAGGAAATGAAGCTAGGAAGCGCGTCATTGTCGGCTCTGGGGCGTCAAGCAGCACGACTGCAACGGGCCGGTGATTGGCGCCTCTGCGAGTTAAATCTCCGATAGGCTGGCTCTGGGCGGGCTAGCAACGGCTCCAACCCGCCAAGATGCCTTGGGTCGTCAGTGATCACCGTGGCCGACGCACGCTAAATCCGCCTCGCCCTTGGTCGTGAACGCCTGGTCCACCCCAATCGCCTCAATTCTCTTTTCTTGTTCTTCCTCGAAGGTCCGCTTCCTTCACCGCTTCGACGCACCCGACGATGCGTTGTCCCTCACCATGGTCATGGTGGAAGACGTCTGTTCAGGGCTGTTTTCACAGTATTCCCGTGAGGTGGGCGTCTGGCATTCCTCTCATACGGAATACGTCCCTCGCAAAGATGGCCTCATCATTGGCAGTTCGTCTCAACAATTTCGTATTCAACTTTCCACACTGGCAATCATGGCGCAGACGGGACAGCATCTGGAGCGTGCGGAGCACCGAGCACCGTCCGTTCTAGAACTGATTGCCTGGTACCATTGCCCAACGTGCTTGGACTATGAAGTTGAGACCCGCATCCTATCCACCATCCATCCCCCCCGCCGGAGGAGCAAGTGACCGTTGCATGATTGAGGAATGTGGACGAGTATTCTGTGTCTTCAGATCGGGAGCGGGAATACGGAGTACAGAGTACGGAGTATGTAGGGTGCAGAGTACAGCGTAGCAGACCGTAGCAGCTCGAACCTCATCTCCATCGGTTTTGTGGAGAGGATCATGATTCATGGTAAGTCCTGAAACGAAAATGCCATTACGAGAAACTTTAATCTGCCCCCTTTAGGAGAAAGATGGAAACTACTCCATAATCAGATCCGGTCCATGGCCGGCAGTGAGCAACCCGTCAACTGCCATCTATGGAGTAGTAGGACCGCAGTCCCCAAACCCGATTCAGATTCAGCCAGCCTTAGGCTTTCAACCAAGCGATGCCGTGCAGGGCCAGGCTATACCGCTCAACATAGTACGTACAGTGCAACAACGCGTCAGAGAAGGTGACTCTTGCGCTTACCGCCACTCGATAAGTGACCTGTCCGTCGGCCCGAGCATGATGAGCATGCTGCATCGTGCACTCCTTGCGTCCGCGGAGGTCTGGCGGTGACTTCACCGCCTGCACGCACTGGAATTCGTCTGCAAGATACTCTTCGCTCCTTGCTCCTACTGGCTGATCGCGAACAACGCCTTCAAAAACAGGTAGTTGCTCCTTCAGATCTCGATTGCAGACGAGTCATGCTGACTAACGGTCCATGAGCTTCAAGGTTTCCCCTCCGCATTGTGGCTGCCACTGCGTATGGCAGGAAAAATCTTATTTTCTGATTATTGCCCTCGGGTCGAAACGCCTGCCAGGGCCGCCATTCAGCAATGGTCACGGAGAACACACGTTCGCGGTTTGAGGCTTGATGTTTTTAATGACCGATGCCAACAGTCAGGGTCCACCAGTCCCGCCATTCGAACGGCGGCAGCCGTCTCAGGGCTCTAGATTAGCAGGCGATCAACCGTTCATGATTCATCCGTCTCATCCTAGGGCCGGAGCATCCACTGCCTGGCTTGCACTGTCTCCTCGACTCCTCAGGGAGTCATGCCTTCCGTCCTCGCTGCCTTGGGATCCGTTTCGACCGTCTACAGCGGCCCAGGGCAAAACACGCGATCGCTGCAGGTTAGCAGCCAGACTACTCGGCTAAGCCACCACCATCAGCCCCACCCTATCCCGGTAATCTTGCTGGCTTGGATTGTCCTTCATCTTAATTTGCTGAGGCTCTTTCGCACACATTGTTTATCTTCCTTCGGGACGAACTCAGGTTGCAGTTCCAGCAACGTCTTCCGTACCCGAACTTTAATGACCGCAATTTCATGGCCAGGATCTGGAACGGTCGTCGAGTGGGCCGCCATCGCTGAAATCGGAATGTCTTCTTCAGAAAAATGGAAGAAAGAACGCACAGAACGAGAAGTCTGGAAGAGAGAAAAAAAAAGAAACGACGAAGAGAAAAAGAAGTATTGATGGCCAATGCGGGAGAAGTTATTGTTGATGCCTAGGAGCAATAACATTCAAGTTTAAAGCCCTGGATAGCCTCTGGACAGGGGTCTATCAGGTAAGGACATGGTAGATCACTGGCTCAGCATCACCGCCACCGCACAAATACGACGGCCAGAGGATGCAGACGCGGTCAGCAGCTGTGACCATGTGGGAAAGCTCAAGGCCAGGCACGGAAAAGCAACCCCACCGGTTGACTGGACTAATTGCTGCACTCCATGGACTTGCATCCGTAGGCAGATATCTATCTATCTATGTATGTATGTACATGTATTGCAGAATGATCGGCTTTCTAATTCGGAAATAGCTCCCTCCCACAGAAGAGAGACTTCGAGCCAACTGCTTTGTGCAGAAACAGCGTGGCAAAGTACTCGACTACGTCAGGTTTTCTATTTTCTGTTGCAATCTGTTTCTCCTGCACCGCCCTGGCGCAGCAGCTTGCTGATTGACAACACAGCAGTACACTGTACCCCCCATCCCCGACTTATCCAAGCTGGTCCACGCACGACATGTCAGAAGATTGGCTTCAGCACCCTGGCCGGGCTCGCCTTGCAAGTTTCAACGGCCAGCGCGTAACCCGAACAAGGATGGGTTCGCTCTGAAATTAGAAGCCATCCGGACCGGTCCGCCAATCGTAACTGAATGGATACCTAGCCAGCAGCCGTCAAATAATAGCATCAGATGCATAGGCCTTATGCCAGGCCCGTCTTGACCTGACAAGTGGACATGGCCACTGAGTCTCCAGTCAGTGGAGAGAGGCTGGAGCATGGCATGGCAGCTGGACGTTGACGAACTAACTCTCTCCCACACACCCTAAGCCTCATCCCGTCCGGGTCCCTTTAGTAGTGCCAACCATGCCAGAAACCAGAATCTGAGACACGTTCGATCCCAGATCCCGGCAAGGCAGGCTGTAACGGAGCTGACAGGGTGGCTGACCGTTGGAGGGTTTAATGAACCCTGTCCCTGTCCTGTGGAAAGACGTGCCGGGGGCGCAAGATAATAGGTTATGTAGTTCCTTTCCTGGAACACTGTTCAGCCAGTTATCTGCATGAAAAACAAAGTCTTTTTGACCATAATGCCAGCAGGTTCTGATGACATGGTCGTTCTTACTCCGTAAACGTACTCTGCCAATTTTCCGGGTGCTTTACGGAGCATTACTTTACAGAGTATTCCGTAATGGCGTACGGAAGTGTGGATTATGGAGTCGTCAGTCGTAAGGCTTTGTCTAGACGAGTTGAAGCGGTTCGTCATGCCGATGACAACTCCGTCCTCCGTCTTTTCGAAACCAGACCAGAAGATCAGTTCTCCACCTGTAGGGACGGTCCGACGCTCCGTAGGGGCAGGGGTGGTGGTGAACATGTTCCTTCCATGGAGGATTAGGAGGCTAGCTAACGTTAGTAGCTTAAGTTAAAATATTAATATTATTATTATTATCATCCCTGCCGCGATGGACCTTAAAAACTGCTTAACTGTATTGATTGACTCATCTGCGTATTTACCGACTGACTACTTACCATGATTGTAAGTTTAATCCCCTCCGTCAGTTTCAACCATGTTCCCAGCTCAATGGTCAATCGGCCTTACCCCCCTGGCCCCTGACCGTTGAGATGCCACAGGATCTCGAGACCCGTAATCCTAATCGTAATCCGTAATATTAATTCCCGACGTATGAGATGTCCAGATCCCGGATTGTCGCAGAGGCAAAGAAACGACAGTCGGTATATGGAACACCTTCTGATCCATCCATCATTGGTCCACAGCCCCTCTCCCTTGACCCTGGGACATATCCAACCCCAGTCCCGTCAAAATCGTCATCTCTTGCAAGAAATGAAGCTGCGTAGACCAGCTAGCCTCTTCTTTGGATTAGAAAGGCAGGGCTTTTGTGTGTGGGTTGCTGTTTCTGTGGTATGGAGAGTGACTTGTTGTGTCTCTGACCGCTCCGCTCCATAATAATCAATCAGATGTCCTGTCAGTCCTGACACAGTAAGTTAGCACCGTTAGGCTAGGTAGGTTAGGTAGATAGTTAGCGAATCCACCTAAGCTAAGATCCATAAGGTACATACATTAGGTTGACAGATGGATACTCCGTTAGGTACAGAGTACATATGGGGTACTTCCATTAGTTCGTGCCGCTTCGTGGTTGTCAGAGCAGAAAAACAAACACGATCTGGAACAAGCTCGGGTGGGTAATTAATTAGGTACCCAGGTAGTATTCTTATTATTAGCTATTTATTATCATTGCATGACAAGCTGGTTTTCTTTTTCCTTTTTCTCTTTTTCTTTCGTCAACTAAATCTTATTTTCTCTCTCGTCTCTAACGCTTTCTACACACCCCCCCCTCTAGCTTCCGCTGTCAGATCTATATAGCTTTGTTTCGACTCCGCCACAGACACTCGCTTTTGTGCCCAACCAAGAAGTCTAATCGGCTTGAAGTCCTGGTCAGCCACATTTAATTCACGCCCCAGACAGACGAGACTGCCCGATCTTGACGCACGTGTCTGACAGCCAGCTGGCGCATCGCCCTCGACCAAGCCCTAACCTGGTCGCATTTATCGCCTCTGCCTACCCTACGTACCTAACTTGGCAGCCTTGGATCTCAAGCCCTGGCTTGATACGATTGGCATCCCCAGAAATACCGAGTCGTCGGTCAGGTTAACGCAGTCTAAAGCCAACCCGCCGTCTGAGCCACCTTCCTTTCAGCCAGACCCGTCCACAGGGCTTATTGACTCGTGTCACCACAAAGGCATCGTCAGCCACTGTTAAATCGCCTGCAAATCTGCTTTATTGCGTCTGCATCCAATTTCTCTCGACAATTTCTGAGAATTTTTCTATTTGGTGTGCACAAGTATTCTGTGCGTTGTGCCTCGCAGTTTTGGTCCCATTGCAGAGCACCGCAGAACAAAACCCCAACCCCCTCTGAAGACGCGCATATGATCCTCATACATCCACCGCAAAATACAATATCCCCCGCCAAAGTGGATATCTCACTGCTTCTGAAGCGTGACGATGAGGAAGAAGCGCCATCGGTATCTGCTGCATCTTCTTCCAGGCCTTCTACGGCACCCGTCGTGACCACGGCCATGCCTGCAACAACAGCAGTCTCGGCTCCAGCACCCACGACAACCACATCTCTTGCTAAGCCTGCGCTCCCGGCGTCAGCCGGGACAAAACGCCTCCAACCCGCGCATTCCAACGAGCCACCGGCCAAAAAACAGTCAAAATGGTCCCCTGAGGAGGACGCGTTGATCATCGAACTGCGCGGAAGGGGGATGAAGTGGGAGGACATCAGCAAACGGTTGCCGGGGCGAAGCGCAATCAGTTGCCGTCTTCACTACCAGAACTATCTCGAGCGTCGGAGCGAATGGGACGAAGACCGAAAGAACAAGTTGGCTCGACTGTATGAAAGGTAAACTCCACGGAAATCTCTCACGCAGCGCATGATTCCCAAACTTGTCTTGCTGACGCCTGCGCATCTAGGTTCAAGGCTGAAATGTGGTCCAAAGTCGCCGAGGAAATGGCGATTCCATGGCGCGCCGCGGAAGCCATGCACTGGCAGTTGGGAGAGCAAGAGATGGCCCGCAGAGCCGGTGTTGTGCCGTTTTCCCTCTCCAGTGGATCGGGGGAGTCTGCATCCAAGGCTCGTCGAAGTAATACAGTGATGCCACGGCTCAGGAGGCCCTCAGTATCACAGCGACCGGCACCACCTCAGCTGCCGTCTGTTGAAGAACTCACTGCGGGGGTGCCAGCATATTCATCGCCACTCACACGGACGATGACACAGCCCATCGTCGACCCTTATCGGATGACAAGGCCTCCTCCGCCGCTGAACATCAGTCAACCTGGTGATCTGCCTGGCGCAGATCCGGGTTCATTAGCACGCACAAGGCCGTAAGGGAGGAGACCGGTCCCTAGAGCCCTCTTAATATTGCTTTTTCCTGTCTTTTCTTTTCTTTTGTCTTGCATAGCGCGGTGGGAGGTAGACAGTCATGATTGTGCGAGAAAAGTTTGCGAGAATCGCCTGGTTGCAGATGGAGTCATGGTCACGTCTCTCACGATTTGATACCTGTTTGCACACACAACTTTACGATGTTTGTAATGACCGGCGGTGAAGGGTTTGATTTTTCGAAGCAACCACTCCGCTATTACTTCTTGTTGTCTTTGTTGTCTGGCGCTCGCACAGCAACAGCCCACCAGTTGTCTTTTTCATACCCCGATTCCAGGATCAGGCCGCCTGCGTTGCGGATGTCTTTTTCGAGCTCATTTTCTTCATAGAGATGGTAATAGCGATGAAATGTTTTTGTGGTTTGGCGATCATCTGTTCCTTTCCCAGCAGTAGCAGAAGTAGAATTATTGCTTCTCATGACCCACGGGACCATCACGTCCTGCTGGTCGCCTTTGTCCCAGCCTCTGCGACTGGTCTTTTGCTCGAGCGCCCACACGTAGATCAAAGCCTTGCCACCTTGGCTCGTTTCGGTGGGAGGCTTCAATGTCTGGAGAATTTCGCGTATAGCGCGGACTCTCCTGTCCGGGGTCGAGAGATGGTGGACCACTGCAATGGAAATGGCAAAGTCGAAAAGCGAAGGGGGATGCGGTAGATTCAATATATCAGCCACGATGGTTGAATGCGGCTGATGCTTTACAGCGATCCGTGCCAGAGCCTCCGACCTGCCATTGAAGAATCAGAACATGCGTATATAAATACATGTTACTATTTTCCTTGCCCATTACATGGAATATTCGAATATACCATGTGGCCTCTCCCCCAAAAAAAGTGATATGTATTCCGACCAAAGTACATACAGCCGGAATGAGCCACTTACCTGTCGGACGCGACGATGAAGATGTTAGGATTTACAGGCAGATATTTGCCATTACCGCAGCCAACATCTAGCCCAACGGAGCCTGGTTCCTGATTCTGGAGAAAACGCTCCACGATCGGCCAGGGCTATGTATGATGTGTTTGTTCAGTCTCAGTATGGATCCATAAATCAAGAAAAAAAAACTAGGGATATGGATATATGTGTATATACCTTGTACCGTGTCGAGGAAAAGTGCTCGGCGATCTGCTGGTACACCTCATGCACGTGTTTTTCCTCATATGCCTCTGAGGGGTCCTTGGAGCTCTCCTTCAAATCAGGTGATGTCTGGTCAGCCGGTTCCATGTATGTAGCCTGCAATGATTTCTTTTTTGCTATTATTATTATTCTTATTTGTTGGATGGTTGGATTTTTGCGACAGTATTTAATGATGATGATGGACAGACATTGGCTGCACGGCTTGCTCCTCTCTGGTTTGCTGCCGGGAGTGAGCGAGGACAATTCCGGATGACTAAGCGTCTTTCTGCCGCGCCATCTCGCCTATTGGGCAACAAAACTATCAAAAAGAGCCTTCAGCAGCAAGGTTGTTGTTGTGCCCAAGTCTATGACTGGGTGAGAGAGACGTTGCGAGAAGGCGACGATCTATCATTTTGTACTGTACATATCAGTGATTTTTGCCGGAACGAGATCGTGCCATCTCTGTGGTCAGATCGTACATACATACATACATTACTACTACCACTATTACTAATGTAAGTACCGTCTCGTCCAGTCTTCATTCCGAGGAGCTTTGTATGATGTACTGTACATCTTGTTTGAGAAATTTGATTGTTCGATTGTTCTTATCATTCTCTGTTCTTCCAATCGTCAGTTGTTTGATTGAATTTTTTTTGACATTTTCTGCTCTTGACTTGTGCAGTTACTCTTTGTTATTTCGTATATATCAAGTTTATCTGCACCGCTCTCGAATATTATCTAATATTTCCACTTGAGAGTCAATCATGTCCTTCCAACCAACACCAACGGACGTCTCCGTCATTATCTCCACGGCCTCATCTGGCCCTGGGACAGAGAGCGGTCCTTCAATCGCGACCGAGCGTCGTGTCACGCCGTCATGGACCGTGTCACAGTTGAAAGGCAAATTGGAGACGATGACTGGTATTCCTCCGGGGAACCAGAAATTGTTATTGAAGTCCCCGGGGAAACAGGACCAATGGATTGAAGGTGACGAGAGGCTTGTTGGAGAGTGGGGTTTGACGAGGGGTTGTGAAATAGAGGTATGTTATTGCCCATCAGTATACTATCCCTTGTCTTTCCAATTTCGTAGTTTTAATTTTTCACATATTGCTGTGGCCTTATCTTGTCTACGAATGATTGCATAATTGGGTATCTTTCGCTCTCATCTTTTGCTTGTTTCATTATTGCTGCTTATTCATCTCTTATGACTTCCCCCAATCGAAATGAATTGCCTTCCCAAGATCAAGTTCTCTCCGTCTCTACTGGACGAAATAAGATACTCTGGCAAAGTCAGCTGACCAGCTAGGTTCATGATACACGCCCGCCGTCTGCAAGGCCAAACTTCTCCGACCTCTCCTCGGTGGAGAAGTATGAGCTTCCAACAGAGACCTATGAGGCCCTGCCTAATTCCGTTCTCGCCTGGAAAAAGGCCAATAAACTCGGTCGTTTCGACCCCAATGCCCAGACGCCGGAACAGCTGATGCAAGCACAGGCGGCCAAGGATCAGGAAGAGGTCCAAAAGAGAGGTGAGAAATGAAAATGACTGCAGTAGCTACTTAAAGCCAGACGTTAATACATCGTTAGGCATAACTGTATCCGCACGTGCTATTATTCTACCATCGTCACCGCCACACGTACGCCGCGGAACCATCCGCTACGTTGGACCGGTTCCTGAGATTCCCTTTCCGGGGTTGAAGGGAAAGGTTGATAATCAAGAAGGTCCACTCCCGATCTGGGTAGGCATCGAGCTCGATGAGCCCACGGGCAAAAATGACGGCAGCATTGGTGGTAAACGTTACTTTGAATGCCTCGACAAAAGAGGCGTCTTTGTGAAGCCGGACAAGGTGGAAGTGGGCGACTTTCCTCCACTGGATCTGGATGATGAATTAAATGACGCCATGGAGGAGATATAGAAGTAAGACGAGTGACGTTAGTGTTGTCTAAGAACCTCTAGACGGGTGATACCAAGGACGACCAGTTCCAACCCAGTTGATTGACAAGCTAAGATCTAGCTGGGACGAATGTGAATGGCATCCAACTGACTAAGTTATCATTGTATATTTTTAATGTGATTAACAAACGATGGTATCTTGTAGCAGCAATGCATCTATATCCAAACTTGAAGCATATGCACCATCTAAGTACAGGATTATGTATCGGTCATCGGTCATAAACATTAAGTGTATATATAATGTAAGGAAGGATGGACCTCTGGTTCCATGTGCAAGAAAAATTCAATAGTAGACATTAAATCAACGCCCGTCGACGCCGTGCAAGATGAATGGTATCTCTCGGGATGCTTTGAGAAAAAAAGCAAGCATGGCATGTAACGATGATCGATCATATGAGGATTTCGAATGTTCGTTCTCTCTCTCTCTTGATTCAGGACTTCTCACGACGCGCCATCCTGCATCGTGATCGGAACAGTAAAGTTGGTCGTTCCGGCCGTGATGTTGGCATTGCCGTATTCCTCGGAGAAGCCGCCGAAGTTGTCCACGGTCCACCGGTGCCTGACCTGGAGGTTCCAGACCGGGTAAGAGCGCGGGATCAGGTTCGCGCTGACCGTCTTGTCGGCGCAGGGCTGGTAGTCGCCCGCGACATCGGTGCCCTGGCAGGTGGTGTTGAAGCCCGGCGTGTTGGGCCCGGCGCGGCCCGAAATCACGAAGCTGTATGCGCAGCCGCCGGGCGAGCAGCCGACTTCGAAGTTCGTCACTTGCCAGGGAGCTTTGCCTGCTGCCCCGTAGAGGTGGTAGACGCTACGAGCATCTGCGAGAGGAGCGATGGAGGCGGCGAGGCCGGCGAGGAGAAGATCCAGGCGCATGTTGTCTGTTGTTGTTTCTTCTTTTTTTTTTAAGTTCAAGTGTCGAGTCTTGTTGACCGGCAGTGATATGGTTTTGGATGTGGAATTGAGTGGTTTGTTCAGCAAGAGCTCTTCTTGAGAAGGAGGTAGTGATAGTGATATAAATACAAAAACAAGAAGCACAGCACATAGGGGAGAGGT
Source organism: Rasamsonia emersonii CBS 393.64 (assembly GCF_000968595.1). Taxonomy (NCBI): domain Eukaryota; kingdom Fungi; phylum Ascomycota; class Eurotiomycetes; order Eurotiales; family Trichocomaceae; genus Rasamsonia; species Rasamsonia emersonii. The sequence goes on along the minus strand of NW_013562623.1, from coordinate 101,564 downwards.
TGACTTTTTAAGTAATACATTATCCAATGCTAGAAGGATCCCCTAGTTCTACAGTACAGGACTACTTCGCCAGCAGCAGCTAGCTAGCCTACAGGAAGGCTGGCTGTCAGAGGAACGCGAAACGGCGTCGCCAAGCACTCGCGTAGTGGCCGACTCCTGAATCCTCGCCAATAGACAAGGCCGGATCTTCGATACTAACAATAGAACCATGCAACCGCATGATGTAATTGGAGTAGATCGTCATTTCGATAAAACCAAGCCACTCCGTCTGTGCCACTGCCACTCGTGCCCGACAGCCAGACAAATCCTATTTGCAGGAATTGACAGGCGTGGAGTGAAACAGATACCGGTACCTACAAAGTTCAAAAAAAAAAAATAACTCCTGTACGTAGTAGAAGTACAGTAGTATCTATAATATGCAACTCTGACCAAGACACGTTGTTAACAGCTGAGAAGTTGGATCAGGCGACCAGATATACGTAAATAGCTAAACTAAATATAACAATCAGCACGATAATTTGACATGTTCCACAGGAGAACAAACGGATGTACAGAGTACTCGGGAACACGTGTTAGGGTAACGTGACACCCAAAGACCCCCAAGAACGGCCCCAAGCACAGTGACTCCTTCCTAAGTGAACAACAACATCCAAGCGAGGCTCGAGCTCACTCCACAAGAGAAAAAAATAACTCACAAGCGCTGATCTTCCCCGAACCAGGTCCAACTATTATCTAACCTGCAGCAGTCCCACATGGATGGATACTGGACAGGTCGACAGGACACAACTTTCCAATTCTACCAGATGACAGATGTGATATAAATATAGTATGCTATATATCTGGTCACCTGGATGCTTTCCAGCTTCGTTCAGGGTTGCATTCACGTTGTGACTTCCAAGTCTCTATATATAACTTGAGACTATCGAACATGGCGTGGACTATTGTCTCGGCTCTGGATTTGGGAGGTGAATCCTTGATACCATCCAGACGTATCTTTTCCAAACTCAGTTATTCATCGACAATACGAAGGCTCTGAAAAAATCCAGGACATCTTACCCAAGGATAAGCTGTTCTGTTTAAACCAAATTGAAGATTGGCTAAGACCACAAACTAACATGCGAAGGTCAATAAGATGACACCGACTATCCCGACGTATGAGAATATATCCAACGCTGATCGATAACACTACCGTAATACAGGAGATACCTGTCGTTTAAGACATAAAGGCAAGTTTGGTGAGCTCGGGGAATGCCAGTCTTCGAGTATCATCCAACAAGCAGAACCTTGAGACGCCAAGATTCCACCCCAACCCATCGGAAAGAAAGAAACCAAGAAACTCCGTCATCAAGTGCTCCTGAAAAAGCCGGCTAAATATGCGCAATAATATTAAACAGATTCAAAGGCGTCGCAAACAACAGGATTATAGTAAAACTCATTCGATAGGCATGAAGTGAAAGGAACAATATCTATCCCCCTTTTTATCGCTTGTTCTCAGAGGCCTTGGATTTGCCTCGCCCCTTGCCTTTCGTCTGAGACTTTTCGGCAGAGGATTCCTGTTCAGAAGCAGCAGGTTTGGAGGCCGTACTCGCAGAATTATCGGCCTTTTCCGCCTTTTCTGCCTCAGTTGGAACACACCCCTGCGTGAAGAACAATCGTGCATCGCTTTGATAGGCATTCGCAAAACTATAGTAATTTCCTGTGATTGAGATTTGTGTTAGTGTCTCCTCCTCTGGATATTTCAGTAGATCGGAAGGGTATATTACCTCTGGGAACCTGGAAGACACATCCTTTCCCGGCGCTGAATTGGACACCTGATATATCGACCTGCACTCGGCCGTGGCAGACATAAAAGACCATGTGCATTCGCTTGGAATTCTTCGGCTTCTTGACCCCGCCAGGGGGAATTTCGACAATCCCCGATCCGATGAAAGGAGAACTGAGCAGCTTTGCAAAGCGGAAAGTCGAGTCCTTAACATCTCGGGTTTCAATGCCTGCTGGGGCATAGGCAATGTCTACACTTTCATGTCAGTGTTGCAAGGGCAGACTATGTCTTGAGGGAACGTACCCAGCACTTCCTCCTCATCTGTAGCCGTCTGAGTCTCCGGATTCCATTTCCTGATGTACCCGTGGAGGACTCCACCTTCGGTTTCCCAGGGGTCCGCGTGGTCTTCCTCCTCATCCTCCGATTCGTCATCTTTGCTTCTCCTTGTTTTCGACTTTTTACTAGACGTTTTACGTTTCCCTGTCCTCCTCTTCTCAGGCGGCAGCTCTTCCGTTCGGATGATTTCCTTGATGGTGGATAGAGGAAATCGCTCTCCAACTTCTGCCTCGCCGTCGCCATAGACACATCGCTCATTGCGCCAATATGCCAGAGGTCTCACTGATACTCTTCCAGACCGGGTGTGCACCACTTTTTCATCCGATGGCGTTTCACGTTTGAGAATGTATAAGCTGCGACCTTTGAGAGGACCCGTACGTTTGGCATAATTCTCAACAACTTTTTCCAATTCCGGATTCAACTGTGTCGTCGAATTCCCGGTATCAGCTCTAGAGGACTTCGCTTTCTTCGAAGGTCGTCGGTCAAGTGGCTCCTCGTCTACATTAGCCTGTGCTTGCGCTTTCGGAGGCCGTCCCGGACGCTTCCGCTTTGGCGCATTGTTTTGCGTGTCATCGGCGACTTTCTGTGAGGCACGCTTCCCATCGACATCTGCAGCAGACTTCTTTTGGTGAGATTTTCGTGTATCAGCTGCTACAACTGATGGTGATGCTTCCTCTGAAGCATCTTGAGCCCCAACGTCTTCCGTGCGGGTAGTATATTCGGCTGTATCGTCGCCATATTGATCTCCATTCTCACCAGCAGTCAAATCGTCATGTGTTTGATCGCCTAGATTTTCGTCTCCGTACACCAGATTGTTTTCATTGTCTGAAAAGTCTGCGGTAGCTTCTGGTTCAACTGCCGACTCCTTTTCTTTACCCTTGCCTCGTACACCATTCGTGACGGGAGCTGTGTTCGGTCGACGGTCGTTCAGAGGACGGCGATCAGATCGCGTGGATTCCTTGTTGTTCCGCTGGCGCACAGAGGACGGACTGGGGGAAGTTTGATCACTCTGAACCACTGGTGACGATCGCACGCCTGGTGTTCTTCGAGGTGAACCGGTGAGGCCGGTTTTCATAGGTGATCGCGCGACAGGAGGAGGAAAATATGACCCCCGCTGACCATTGGACCGAGAAAGGAAATCGGCAGGTCCAGGAGCGTTTCCTAGAACTCATGATTTGTATGAGCACAGTGCGATTCTGATAAAACACAACGCAACACAAACGTGTAGGATATCGCTAGAAACCGGTCGGCGCAAGACGTACCTTCATCCATGGACATGCCCTCGGAACCCATTATCGTCTCGTTGCCATTGTTGAAACCGTTAGGCCTGACAGGGGATTTCTCCGGCGATGAAAACATCCCATCTATCTCTTCCATCCCGTGCTCATCGCGTTTGCCCTCTTTCAGCGTAATACCGGTACGCCTGAACCCCGTTGTCAGCGTCCGCGCAAATTCTGGATAAGGAGAAAATCCCCATCCCAATTCGATATCCACAGAAAAAGAAAAGTATACTCACCTACCGGCCTTGCCAACGTTAGAATAGTCATATTCGCGAGCTTTTACAGGCCCCCGAGGAGCCATGGCCAAATTCGAAAACCTAGATGTGTGGCAACAACAGGACAACAGCTGCAAGCGACAATCCGACTTGGGTATAGGATGCGCGGTATAGACGACTTCGGCAATGCTAACAACAGGCTTGAAATGAGGGTGAAGAGGGATGCCTGAAATGCCTGCTGGAGGACTTGTGTGTGAGGGGAGATGCTAAACTGCAGGTGGTCGGCCAGTATACATCCGGCCCATGCGGCGGAGACGCGCCCACGCCCGCAAGAGCTGCGCTAGACCCGAAAAGTGCCGACGCGTCGAATGCCGCTGCTATCCTCGCTCAGTTATGCGGATTACTCCTTGTACGCCCCGTGTCCAAATCAATTGGTATTCTAAAACTCATATTTATTTTCATACATGCGAGGAAAAGAATCATGGAAGAGGATATCCTACAGGAGTCGCCCGAAACTCCCGATCAGACTCCAGGCGACGTCTTCATACCGCCTTCGATAGATCCGCCGCGCCTGCTCTCCGGAGACTCCTACACCCACTATTCCCCTTGTCCGAGTACACTGAAGCTGGCTAGCACATCGACCTCCCTGTCTGATGAAGCTGCTGATTCAACACCATGTGTTTTGGGCGTTGATGAGGCTGGGCGCGGTCCCGTTCTGGGGCCCATGGTCTACAGTGCCTTTTACCTCCCCAAAGACTTAGAACATTCGCTCCTTACTCGTGATCATAGTTTCAACGACAGCAAAGCCCTCACGCCCGGTGTGCGCTCGAATCTGATGCGTCTCCTATGCACAAGTGACCATCCGCTTCACAATTCCTGCGGGTGGGCAGTCAAGGTTCTTTCTGCCCGTGATATTTCTTCCGGCATGATGCGTCCTGGCGTAGGGGCTTACAACTTGAACGCGCAAGCGATGGATGCTACAATTGAGATCATCCGTGGCATTATAGAAGAGAGACATGTTGATGTGAGAGAGGTCTATATAGACACAGTCGGAAATCCGGCATCCTATCAGCAGAAGCTGGAGCGGATCTTCCCGTCTCTAAAGATCACTGTCGCGAAGAAGGCTGACGCACTATATCCATGTGTCAGTGCAGCCAGTGTTGTCGCGAAGGTGACTAGAGATGCTGCGCTAGATGTATGCTACGAGGCTCTTCAGCGAGATCGACAGGAGGCCTCGCAAGAAACGCAAACACCAGCTGACGGCTGGGGCAGCGGATATCCGTCTGACTCCAAGTGTGTTGGCTGGCTGCGGAGAGAGATGCATTCCATATTTGGTTGGGGCAATGAATGCCGATTTAGCTGGGGTACTGCAAAAGAGATGCTGGAGGGAAAGGAAGCGACAAAGGTGGAATGGCCTGCAGACGACGACGACACGACGCGACTCACAGATTTCGTTTTGAGCCATGGTTCTAACGAGACTGGGAAAAATGATGAATTGTGTAATTGGTATGGAAACAAGGTGGGAACCGCTTTTTGAGGAATTAGGAAAAAGTACTATGCATTAGTTTGGTGAAATGTACGATAACGAGTGATACCCATAACTCCAATTTCCAATTCCGATTTGCCTTCTTCCGACCTCTCAAACCCTGCAGTATTTCCAAGCAGCCTGTTCAACTGATAAAACATATCCCGGTAACTCCATAGTTATACATGCGAACTGTCTAGCAGTCCACGCAGCAGGATCACATTGTGCTTTCCAAGAAACAGTAGGAAACTTTCATCAAAGAGTGGCGGTCGGGAAATAGTAGTTGTCCCAGAGATACTCGTAATCTTCAAGTAATCCTCCCACGATATCTAATAGAGGTTTGCCCTTCATCTTCTCTGCGGCGCCTTTGATCCACAATCTATTATGTGTCAGTTTCCGCAAGTTCACAAACAGCAACGGTGTAGATCGACATACTTTGTGATGTTTTCGTAGAAGGCACCCCTCATCAGCCACCATCCCATTGCCCAGCCTCGCTTCCGAAGCTCTTCTCTCTCCAGACCCGTGAGCCCGCGCAGCCCTCCGGCGACTCGTTCCTTGAAGTCCTTCTTGGCGAGTTGCCGGCTTCCGTACTCCAGGGCAAAGCCGATCAGCCAAGGACTCCAGCTTCGCTTGTTTCCGGACCACTTTTGCATTGCGAGAGCATATACAACAGGGCGGAGTATATACAGTATTTCCGCAAGTTGGCCCTGCCCAGTAACGCGATGTAACAACGCCTTTGGAGGTTTGACGTCGTCTGCTGTCAGGACTTTGGAGATGAGATAATTGGAAATGTCGCTTGCGTCAGGAAGACTCGGAAGTGAAAGACCCGTCCGAGGCATCGTCCAGCTTAACTCAGAAGACCCTTCGCTTGGTGGCGTATCCATCCCATTCCAATCACCAGTATCCTGGTCTGCTTCCGCTGCCCTTGGGTCTTCCTCGCGTTCGGGAAGTGGAGGACTGACAAGGGGTCTTGAGTTGGTCAATCGGAGTAGCATCAAGCGGCAGAGGGCCTTGACGATTTCGATGATAACAACGACCCGCCAGCGGACTTTCTCTCCACGCCGTCGCGCAATCATCTCCCAGAGCAACTCAGTATACTGAATCATCTGCAGAGTGAGCGCGACCTTGTGGTAGAGAGGAGAACGAGACGTCCAGTACTTCGTATAGCGGGCATGCGGAGTTGGGTTAGGACGAGGTACAGATGGTGGAAGTCGAGCGATGGCCCGCGAAACAAGCGAGTCATGATACAGAGAGAGAAGTTGCACTCCAGAATGGACTGCACGGCATATCAGCGCGCTAATCTTTTGCGACGTCTGGGACTCACAATCTTACCGCATTCTGAAGGAAGGTCGGTTTCGCGATAACGGCCTGGAGAGTAACATACATCAGTTTCAAGGCCGAGACGAGCGGGGAAACCAGAATACCCACCAGTGAGGATATATGTCAAGGATCTCAGAGCAGATTCTATCTGGCCCACAGTATTGACATTTTTCGTGACCAGATCCTCGTAAGATGCCAACCACTTCGATGGTTGCAGCAACGCCGCATTTATCTGTTTGAGGGCGTGCCGATGCGACTCCATTTTAAAAGGGCAGTGCCGTGCATAACATAAGTGAAAAGATAAATGACGACACTGGCCAGGCGCAAAGCATAGAGACAAAGAAAAAACTCAGGAGTCGAGCACTCCTGATGCTGGTTGTAGTCCAGGCTCAGGATGCTGCAGCGACTCCGCGACAGGGGCAAGAAGCGAATGACATGCCGATGCGGCACGTGTCCCGCATCCAGCTGCGTTGCCGAGGTACGTGTACCGCTGATGCGATGCTGAACAGACATTACCCAGATGGGTTGTAATTTTTACATATTCAGTCAAGCAACTGTCCTGTCCCTTGCGCTGTACTTACTATAGTGAAAGCAGCATGGCCAACCCGCGTTGACTATCGCTACCTGTGTCTATGATCCACCAAGGGGTGGGTATACTACTAACCTAGTCGATTTATATACGGAGTAATTGACTCATTATCTTTGTCAAGACTGACTACTTCTATTCCTGGAAATTATGCAAGCAGTCCCTTGTCACGCCAGCTGAAGTCTCCATGACAAAGGCGACCGACTCCAATAGGATGGCTCTGTCCAAGGGGACCTGGCTTTAAATAGGATTGAGATAATGCTTGTCTTTGCCATATGCAAGTGATGACATGCAGGTGTTGGATTCCTTACTTCGTAGGGCTGCAGAACTCGTGGCGTCCATGTCCCTATTTGGAGTGAGGTTTCATAAAAGATGGTATAATTTATGATACCAATATAGTCAAAAAGATGCTTTACACATGATCTCAGACATCGATATCCATTCATCCTCTTGACTTCCAATTGCTCAAGATAACGAAACAGCAGACTCACTCGCCCTTCGAACAAAACAGAGAACATGGACCACCTTCACCGAACTCCTGTGAGACCTCTCTCCTTTTACAACCCGTTTGAAAAGGTCGACGAGACAAAGAAATGTCCCGCCCCAAATTTAGGACCGATCCTTTCTTGTTCTCTTCTTCTTTCTTCCCACTTGAAAAAGAGGTGTTCTTTATGTTCTTTTCACAGAAGAGTGTTCGTCAGATTTGACTGGGATGTTGAAATCAAGCATTGGAGGACGATGAGCATCCAGTCAAGGAACCTTTTCCCTGCTATGAATAGAAGTCATGAGAAAGAATAACGAAGCACAAAGAAACGCCACACAAGCATTGCTGCTCCAGGATGGACATAAATGTCTCATTTTCTCCATGAAGAGAGCGAGCAACGATGGGACGGCCCTCAAGCTACATGTCCTCAACGGATCTATTGGATCGACAACAGCCTTTGTTTGAGCGTCTCCAATTTTCGCTTTATAGCACCTGGATTGAAGCGTAGAAATGTCTTCAGGGACGGCTGACCCATACCTCCAGGTAAGGAGAAATATACATGCTCTTACTCCGAGGAGATTGTTCCAGGGAGACTAGGAAGTCACTTTAATAGAGTACTAATTGCAGCAGAGCGCAATCGAGACCGAGTGGAAGGATTCATCGACCAGAAACACATTCCCGAAAGGACTACAGAATAATGCTGAAGAGGCTTGCTACCGAAATGCGGCCTTGGTGTTATTCTTCCATACGCCTTGCCTGTTGAACTGGGCAGCAGACTTTGTTGCAAACTTCTGCGATCCCGACCCATCCCATCAAGATATACCATGCGTAATCTGCCTGTTTCATCGACTAGCAGAGATCTTTTGGTCCCCTGACGCCGATGTTAGACAAGACGATGCAGCCTTTAGGGGTTACGTGGGGATGCTTTGGGATTTCACGGCGCCAGGGGACTGGCAGGAAGGTGAGCAGCAGGATGTACGAGAATACATGGAGTGCGTGCTGCAAAGCTTTCAGCAGGAGGCGACACGTAGGTAAGAGATCTTCCAAATATTCTCTTGATAGGAATGGGGACTAGTTGATCAGCGACTCATTATCATCAGAGGTGGCAAACCTATCCTCCCTGTGTTTACTTCGGTAGTGGAGAGACATTACGCCTGTGAAGCCTGTCAATCGGTCGAGTCTTCTTCCAAGCCGGATGACTTACTGTTCCTGGGCGGGCAAGTCTCTGACGATGGAGTCAACAACAAGGAGAGGAAGAAACGGGGCATTCCCATGTGCCCGATGGACACTGTTATCAACAGCTACATGCGGCCGCAGCAGCTTTCTGGAAAGCCATGCCGCAATTGCAAAAAGGACAAAGACATGTTCGAGTGGTCTCCAATTCTTGAGACACCAGACATTCTTTTCATCAACGTCAACAGACATGGTGTCAATGGCAAAGTGACGACGCCTATTAAAATCCAAATGGGTATCGACATAGAGTCTTGGTACGGGAAAGCGTCTGGAGGTAACGGCCCGAATCAATGTACTTCCTATGAACTGTACGGTGTTTTATTCCACATCGGAGACAGCGATAGTGGGCATTACGTTGCTGTTGTCAAGGGACCGGTTGGCGGATGGATGTTATTCGATGACGAAAGTCGGCAGCACATTTCCGAGGAAGGGATTGAGGAGCTACAAGACGAACTTACGACATCTTATATTTTCGCATATAGAAAGACAAGTCAGCATACACTCCAAAAAGAGCCAGTGCCATTGGACAACCTGGCGCCAGCATATGAACAGGCGTCTGGATACGAGCTGGCATCGGGATATGAGCAGTATCATCGCCAAGGAGAATTGCAATCTTCAGGTGAAAATGCGCAAGATCCTGTGGGATCAGTCAATGGAACACCAGTCTGGCTCGAAGGTACGATCAAGATCAATGAGAGAGATCTTGAAGGTCGCATTAGGCAACAACTTCCTCTACGTTCCGAATTCGGCCCTCTTGTGAAGCAGGTGAGGACTAGGTCCAAAGCCCAGCCAGTCGTGCTCTTGATCACACTCCGTGAGGGTGATTCCGACGTCGTTCTCGAGGGAACTCTCAAAGGGAACGTGAAGCCAAAAGAAAAGGTCGTTCAAGAACAAGACACAACTTCGAAGAAACCAGGGAGGAAGACACGACAAACCGCGTCAGGAACCAGTCAATCAGCAACATCGAAGAAGAGGAAAAAGACCCCCGAGCAACCCGAAAGTAGAGATGAGTCACAAGAAACCAGGCAAGCAACCGAGAAATCAATATCTAGGAGTAAACCAGCTGCCTCTAGGAAGAGGAAGAGGGACCCTGAACAACAAGAAACCGGAGATCAAGCGTCAACTGCGGCAAAAAGGGCCAAGACAACATCTCGGGGAAGATCACGACAGCGAGGCCGGACAACAGCGAGAAACAGAAATTGAGATAACAGGCATGCTTACTGATGTTTTGTGCAGAATCAATCTGGAAGAGGAAGTGCTTAAAATGTCAGTTATACAGTTAGTGAGAAATCTAATTCAACTATGCCGTAGAGAGTAGTATATGGTTGACGGGGATCTTTATTTTATTTGCAGATTGGCGGATTTCTTCCCGCCTAATGGAGAAGCCATTCATCAACCAATAACCCTTTGCATCCATTCAAGCATTCAACTCCCAACGATGACCAATTAATCAAAGGATGAAACCGGATTAAACTACAACATTCAAAACATTTCAAACGCATATGATAGTATCCATACTGAGATGGACACTGATGATGCACGTCCTCCTTTAATACCGTGCACTTCCCGTTTCTTGACCAGTCTGATAACCCAGTTGGCGTCTTTCGAGAACCCAACAACAAAGGATGGACCTGCCCATCATACGGGAGCTCTGCTTTCTCGGAATCAAGAGCACGAGAGGGCGAAGAATACACTGTCAAGACTTCCTGCATCTGATTTATCAAGAGTGAAGTCTCTCATGCTCACTCTTCACTGCCTCTTTCCCAATGAGCTGTTACTCGCTCTCGATATCTTGGACCGGCGACTCGTGAAACGGTTCATTGTCAGAGAGGAATTGGAGCTTGCTAGTGCTGCTGGTACAGTAGAAGAAGAAGAAGAGCGAGAAGCTTCACCGCGTGGAAACGCACAACAGATTAATTCGGCATTCTCGCCTGGACAAGCCGACGAAGAAGAAATCTACTTTGTTCGCTCTATGTTCCAACCGTCGACGCGAGGAGGGCCTCCAAAGACCTATGAAGTCCGTCTTCGTTCGTGGAATTGCACTTGCCCTGCATTTGCGCTCTCCGCATTTCGAGATCTCGAGACCCATGTCGCAGAAGCGGCCTCACCATCAGCGAGGGAGGAAGACACTGCGTCCTATCTACTACCAAACGATGAAACGTGTTGGTTCGGAGGCACATTGACTCGTGACCCTTCGAGATCTTCCCCGCCGGTATGTAAGCACCTTCTAGCCTGCGTGTTGGGGGCGCGTTGCCCTTCTCTCTTTGGGAATGGGATAGAAGAAACGTCCATCGTTACACCGACGGAACTAGCAGGATGGTGTGCTGGGTGGGCTGGATGATTGCAATCCTACCTGAGCGTTTGAAAGGCCTACGTTTGAAAAGTAAACACGTATTTGTCTCAACCACCCACTTGCTTGTTTGACGGTATCGAATTCCCTTTGGTTGAGGCTTTCCCTTGCTTCAAAATGAAGGAAAGCGTTTCGAAACAGGCAACGTACCATCGAGCCAGGACCTGGAAATTCTGGCACACGGGCAAGTCCTTATATCCACACCTTCCACAGATGTATTGTTCAGAGAAATTCCTGCACATGCATGTTCAATAAAAGGTCCCTGGGGAGGACTCAGTGAGAGAAAACGAGCCCTCCTTTCGCACAAAAAAGATCGGTGATTTTCGACCAAGTGCCGATAGCCATGAATCTTTATGGGGATATTTTTTGACAAGAATGAACAGATTCTTTAGACTATCAATTGAGAAAAGTATGCATGCATGCAGACAGATAGAAGGCGCCGTCAGACGCCAAGTCATGGACGGACTGTGTATATACAACTACTCCATACAATATCATTGCATCAACTACTAGAATTATTAATAGGTCGATATACAGGGAAAAGCATTCATCCTCTTTCCGTTGGACACTTTTTAAATTCTAGCATATGTCGTTTACGAATTAGGATAAATAAATTAGTCCCATGTTGCCAATACCTAGATGATCATTGTTTTGAAAGGACGAACATCGTCTCCCCAAGATTTTTTTTGTATAGAATTACATTTCTGTAATAAGCATGCCCCTCTCTAGACGGTGCTCAGATCGATTATCATGTCTATCTATCGTCCATCATGATCCCTTTTTCTTGCTCTTCTCTTTGTTGCTATCTTTCTCTTCCTTCTGCTCGCCATTGGCGGTGCCATTCTGTTTCTTGCCCTCTTTATCACTCTTGGCAGCTTCTTCCTCTTTCTTCCCTTCCTTCTCTTCCTGCTGCTGGCGGTTCTGAATTTTGTTCTCAATCAAGTCATGGAATGCCGTGATCGCACGGATCAGACTGCTGAGATAGATGGCCATGAGTTGGTCATTCGTCTTGACACTCATCGCCCGGACTAGCTCGCTGTTCTCGATGGATGACTCCCCACCGTTCGCTGACGGAGTTGACAAATTCGGAAGGAGGTTGAAGACATCCTGAAGGTTCCCCAGAATGGCATGGTTGATGGGTAGCTCGTGGTCGATGACCTTCTGGAGGTACTGGCCGATGTCTCGCAATCGGAGATGGAGACCTTGTAATGACTGAAGTTGGGAGGTTATGCGGGTGGACAACGTTCCTACAGCCACATCCCTGATGTCGCGCAGCAGGTGTTCCACACCGATTTCCTCTGCCTCTTCCGCCTCGATTATTGACGGTGTATGAACGAAGGTCTTGGTCGTTGTTGTGCCATCCTGTGCTGTATGTAAGCCTTGGCTACTTCTGACCCCGCGCCCTTCGTCATTCGTGACCCAAAGGCAACGGCAGAGTCACTCACATCTTTGATCTCTTCCACCGCAAAGTATGCGTCGGTCGGGACGCCAACCTCCTTTGGTTGCACGTCGATAATTACCAGTAATGGGTTGGGGGTGTAGCGCTTGAAGAGCTCATTGATTTCGAGGTCTGAGGCCCGCAGCTTCGGCCCCGAGTGGTACCATCCTATTAGTTTCTCCCGAGCGTTGATCTTCTTGAACATATCATTCATGGATTCGACAAAGTTGTGATCCAAAAACCAAACGGACGGGTCTTTCTCGTCTTCTTCGAAGGGCACTGATCTCCTGGTCAGTAACCACTAGATCACGGCAGCGGACAGCGGCTTGTACACACCTGCGAAACTGTTCGACACCCGGACATTTTTGCCATCATTTTGACCGAGAAGAACACCAACAACTCGTTTTCGCGTCCCCTTTGCAGTTCGCCCGTAGTGGTCTGCAACGGAGAGGAGGACGAGAGGCGCAATAGAGACGGTGCGCGTCACGAGGGACAGCGTCTCCGCCGTGGTGGCAGGCATGGCGGAGAGAACAGGAAAAACAAAAGGGAGTACTTGGAGGCAAACAGTAAAAGACGAATACTGAAACGGAGGGTCAATGAGGAAGTGCTAATCCAGCACTTAAGGCAGGCCGGGAACGGTGGTATGGCTGGGAGCTCCGGCGCTTCTAGGCTGCTTGCTTGCTGTACGGCCTTCCTGTACGGGAGCAACTGCATGGCTGCCGTCAGCATCAGCCACAGATTGTCACGCCTTATTGCCTGAGGCAGCAATGAATGTGGCGCATGAAGTCACGTGTCACATAGTAAATCGTTCGATCAGCCTTTACGGCTATTTTTGGCATAATAATTCACAGAAATACTTGTGGAAGGCAGAATGATTATAATTTTTGATTTTATGCAATAGACTGCTTGATATCACTTCACGTCATTGTTGTGGACGTCTCTCCGCGATCGCTAGTAGCCAGGGCGGGGGGTTTCTGGAGCTCCCCCGATGAGATCGGCCCAGCGGCTTGGACGGCGGACAGTGAGCAGTGGGCACTTCTACTTAACTAAGAGCCTAACTTTACTTAGTCTGTCCTTTCCGGAAGGCAGAGTGAGCCTCGGACACGCGGAGCTTACCTCCGATCTCTCTCGCTCCGCCCGCCCTGTTTTCGCGCTCGGCCTCTAAAACCTGCTTGTTCCTCTCCTACCTCCTCACTCTCCATTCCCGAGCTCGACTCGTCAGCCTCTCCAGCTCACCTTCTTCTCCCTTGCGCCTTCCCGTGTCCTGTCCTCGGAGAGCATCCAATTCCTTCTCTGTAGCCCCAAATGGCTCCCATCACGCAGGAGACCGTCGACGGTCTCAAGGACGTCATCTCCAAGCTCGAATCGCGTGTCGCGCAATTGGAAGAGCGTCTGGCCAATGGCGGCAGTGACTCCAAGCCGAAGTCACTCTCAGAGCAGATGCGGCTCGTCCTGATGGGTCCTCCTGGCGCAGGTGAGTCTCTGTGACCATAGACAAGTTTAGGGATTGACATGGTCTTACGCATTGAAACAGGCAAGGGAACGCAAGCTCCTAAGATCAAGGAGAAGTATTGCATTTGCCACCTGGTAAGCTCACCTGCGCTTGCGCTTGAGGAGTTCGGTTGGATGCGTTTCAATTGACCGGTTTGCTCTCTTTGCCAGGCCACCGGAGACATGCTGCGATCCCAGGTCGCAAAGAAGACCCCGCTCGGGCTGGAGGCCAAGAAGATTATGGATCAGGGTGGGCTGGTCAGTGATGAGATCATGGTCAACATGATCAAGAATGAGCTCGAGACGAACAAGGAATGCCAGAACGGGTAATGAATGGTCCTATGGGTGACTCTGGTGTGGCGCTGACAGCAATCGCACAGGTTCATCCTGGATGGCTTCCCTCGCACCGTCGCTCAGGCGGAGCGTTTGGATGAAATGCTTGCTAGCCGCCAACAGAAGTTGCACCATGCCATCGAGTTGCAGATCGATGATGCGCTGCTGGTCGCCCGGATAACGGGTCGTCTGATCCACCCGGCCTCGGGACGTTCGTACCACAGGATCTTCAACCCTCCCAAGGAGGACATGAAGGATGACGTGACCGGCGAGCCTTTGATCCAGCGGTCTGATGACAATGCGGAGACCCTCAAGAAGCGACTGGCCACGTACCACGCACAGACAGCCCCTGTGGTTGAATACTACAAGAAGACTGGAATCTGGCGTGGCATTGACGCGAGCCAGGAACCCGGTCAGGTGTGGAAGAGTCTCCTCGGTGTTTTTGAGAAGTCGAAGTAAAACCTCTGCTGCAACAGGTCTGTTGCTATATTTCGATTTCGCTTTCTTCTTACTGGCTGGGTTAGAAGAGCAAGGGGAAAAAATTTTGAAGCAATCCACAGTTGGGTTGGGAACAATGGATAGAAGCTTGAGAAATATACCTCACTTGAGCGTGATGGATGCGCTCATGACCATCTCATGCGGAAAAGTTATCATATTCCTTTTTTTGTCTCGGCATTTGCTTTGGTGGCAGACTGCAGGTGAAAGGAGAAGGCGTGAGCAAACTGTACTCGCACATAGGACTGCTGCGGGAACTGTTTGCTCCTGTATAGTATGTACTGTACTTTTCTGCATTGATGATGGTATATCAAATGCAATCTCATCTGATTGACGTTTTGATGACCTGTAGATTTTAGATTCACACCTTGCAATTGTCAGCTTGAACATGAACTTCTCGTCCCAATTCAATCAGGTTCTGTGAGCATTACTAACGCATCTAGATAGGAAGCGTGAGAAAAGAGAATTTTATTTCTGATTCTGTTCAATAAGACCTGTTGTTCCATGGCCATTGGCACATGACTCTAGACTTAGGTCTAGAGTACAACACAAACGAAGCAAACCAACTTACGTACATATGAAGTAAACCTGTACATTCTCCGTTGCACGTCAGAAATCTCTTATTTCACACTATAAGCTCCTGAATGGCTGGGGGTTTTTTTTTGAAAAAAAAAAGTTCCGTATTTCAAAACTTTCACTTCTCATGCCACGATGTGCAGACACATTGTAACCGCTGTGTGAGGCTGACGCACAATGGAGCTTACCTTATGTCAAACTCTCAGATGCGAGTTTTTTTTTTCCCGTTTTTATTTTATTGAATATGTATTACTGAAATGTCTCAACAAGGCCAGACAGCCGACATTCGAGGACACGCGAATGGGTTGGGAGATACTACCGACCCCTTGGCCGTCGCATTTAGCGGTTTCCCAAAAACGTTGTCTTCTGTATCTTGTCGCTATGCTATGCTATATCTACAATTTAATTTGTCTCGCTCAGCCTGGGACAGGTCTCCTCCGACCCATTGGGAGCATGTCCTAATTTACAGCTGCAGAGGGTAGACGGTCGACTCAATCTTCTCAGGGTAGGTTAATCCACCCTGTCTGCGGACCTCATCCATGACCTCCATGATGAGGATGCTCTCCTCCCAGGGCAGTGTCTCGCTTTCGAGCTTGCCATCCCGCACGCACCGTGCCGCCTCGTCTGCCTCCCAGTACATACCATGGCCGTTGTCAGGGAAGGGGAAGGTCTCCTCGCGGATGGTCACAGGCTCGGTGGCATTCTCATCCTTGCGGGGAATCACTCGGAATCTCACAGGACGGAATGCCGGTCCATCGACCTGGATTTCACCCTTGGTACCCTGAATACGAATCGCGGGCCGGGTGGAGTTGTTCTTGTCCGGATCCGTCGCGATGCGGAGGTGCGTCATGGCGACGGCGTGCGAGGTCTGATTAGGCAGGTTGGACGGAGTGGTCGTGGGGAAGGTGATGAGCATCGTGGTCGCCTCGTCGGCGCCTGTGAGGTGGTACGGGGTCATGTGTGTCGCAATGGCGGATGGAGGCTTGCGCTGGGACCGGGGAAGAGTGTGGTAGAGAGTCTGGAAGACCCAGGTGAGAGAGTAGATACCCACTGTGTCTGTTAGTCTAACTATCCTCTTGCCAGTGCAAAAATGAAGGATCTGGGATTACTGACAGTCGAGCAGTGCACCTCCAGCCAGATCCTTGTTCACCATGCGGTGTTGTGTCCCCCAGACCGTTTCGACATCCTCGCCAAAGCTGTTATCGGCGATAACGCGCAGCACTTCGCCAATTTCGCCCTTCTGGATCAATTCCCGGACCTTGATGCTGAGAGGGAAGTACCGGGTCCAGACGGCTTCCATCAAGAACAGGTTCTTCTTCTTGGCCGTTTCGCACAGGATCTTCGCCTGCGCTGCGTTGACGGTGAAGGCCTTCTCGCAGAGGACATGCTTGCCTGCCTCCAGCGCGAGCATTGTGTTCTGGTAGTGGTGCGAGTGCGGCGTGGCTACATAGATGATGTCGACATTGGGGTCCTTGACGAGCTCCGCGTACGAGCCGTATGCGGCGCAAGGCCCGGGGATCTTGGTCTCAGCGATGAACTGCTCCGCCCGGGCCTTGGATGAAGACGAGGCGACGGCAGTCACCGTATGAGTGACATCGTTGGTCCCTCGTAGTTTGGGGTTTTTCAAGAGATCCTTTACGAAGGCTGGTGGTTCGCGATTGTTATTATTTTCCCTCTTTTTCTCATAGCATGAAGTAAGAGGTCAAGAACATAACGTACTTGCAGCAATCCCACCAGTAGCTGTAATTGGAAAACGTTAGCTTAAATTATTTCCTCTGTCAAGGCTCTTACTCAATGGAGGGGGGGATATAACAAGTTTGCATCCTCGATATACATACCCAGAATACCCCACCGTGCGTTGAACGGGCTCGCCATATTTGCTTTCTTTTTTGGTCTTTGCTTAATTTATAAAAGGGGGCAATCGATTGAGTTTTACTTGTGGGACGCGTCGTCGATTCTTGGATTGGATACGTATGGATGGGTGTATGTACTGTACAGTATGTATGTACTTCTAACAATTGTCCTGGCGGTGCACGGAGCAGAGAAGGAAAAAGAAGATAAAGAAAAAAGAGAGCTTGTTGTTCCAATTAGGTAAATAGGTAGCTTCACAATATCCCACCTACCCGCCCACCTCCCCGCCCTTTTTAAAGTTTTGAAGGCCTGGAGGACATCCGGGAGAGGGGTATCCCCCTCCATTTTAGGCAAATCTCGAATTGCTTCCAGGGTTTCCGTGGAACGGGCATGACGTATCATCGTCCGAGGGAACGGCAAGTTTCCCGAATTAATTTTGACCCACCTTTGTCATCCTTGCTTGGGTTTGGACACACCTTTGTCCTATAGATTATATTTATTAATCCTGGGGATTGGAAGGGCTTCACAGATATCAGCTGCGTTACATCCGTGTCACACTAGGACTATGGAATAGTTGTGAGTGGTCAATTTGATCACATTTAAGCCTGATCTTTTTCCCGGGGAATGGTGCTACCAGGTAATTCTCTGTTCCGGGCCGGGCCATGAACTTTCCGTCCTTGTTTTGGCTTTGGCACGAACTAAATGCAAGTAAGTGGTAGACAGGAAAAGATGGAGAAAAAAAAGACAAGATAGGACCGCCATGTAAGAAACTCCTCTTTTCAAGTGAAACACGCCTGTAAATGCATGATGACTGGAATAAAGATGCTCAGAACACACGCGCAAAACTATGCCTTGTACAGTCATTAATCCATGACAGAGCCCAGCTCAAACAAAGATTGCGCATGGAAACTCCCGCCGCCTATTCAACAGAATGTTGAAGAAATCCATGAGTAGGGAGGGAAAATACAATGAAGAATGGAGGGATATCAACAGGGACACGTAAGCGAAATCACGATACAGGTTCCGTCTTGATTCGAACCTTATGACCGGGAGAATCGGTATCCTAAGAGAAGAAAGAGTCAGTAAATCCCCAATTACTACTAGCTAGCGAAAGTATAAACCCACCTCTGCCTTGCGCTTTCCCAGCACTGAATCAGGAGTTCCTGTCCGTCCAGAAGGCGTCCCTCCCCGTCCTGAAGCCGGGCCATCTTTGGTGACTTCGGCATAGCAGCTGGCATGGTACACTCGATTACCAACCTTGACAGCGTCCTGCCAGATCCAATCCTGAACCTCTTCTGACCATGTGGACTCAAACTTCTCTTGACAAATCGGACAGGGAGCATTCCGCAACCCAACATCGTTAGGAGCACGGATCCACTGCTTCTGCGGTTTCTTTTTAGCCGCTTCGCTATCGGCCGCTGCACCTGTACTGCCGGTTACAGTACCCGCAGGGCCAGTATCGTCATCGTATTCTCGTGATTTAATCCAATCCTAGCTACCTGTCAGCGCATGCGCTCGGCATGCCAACGGACAAAGGAGATATCACTAATACTGACCCTTTCATCCACGTACCAGCTGCGGTTCTGTCCGCGCTTAGCAGCCTCGGCCATTCGCTGATTTGTTCTGAAATGCCAATCAAGGTGGCGTGCTTTCTTTTGCTTCCCCTCTTCATTGGCAAAGAAACGGCGACCACAGGTACCACACTTGTTGGTCTTTGCTTCGTAAAGATGAGTTATGAGAGTGGGACGAGGGCTACCAATTTTATCCAGAGTCAGCGACTGGCACGGACAAGGGGTATAAAAGGCAAAATAATCCTTACATTTTGATAGATGCAGTGCTCATCTGCACGTTGATCGTGATATCTGGCGTAGTTGAGACTTGGGGATTTGAAACAGGAGGCGTATATCGAATTTGACCAGGCACGATGAGGGGAAGGTTAAAAGGAGAGGAGGCTGGTGGCGTGGAGGTAACAGGTGGAAGAAGTCCCCGAGCTCTAAGATTTGCGATAAGAGTACTTTCTGGAGTTGCCGGGGTTGCAGCAGAAGGTTGCGGAGTGCTGGTCTGTTGGACTTGAGGGTGAATATTAGCAGCCGGAGGTGGAGTAGGCTGCTGACGGTTCGCTGTCGCCTTGATCAGTTCTGCGAGTGTTCCAGGATTTAATAATTGCTGTAAGTTTGGCTGCGGAGTCTGTTGCGGAATTGCCTGGGTAGGGGGAGTGGGTATAGCTTGAGGGTGACCTGCGGTAGTTGGGACAGCAGAGAGATTTTGAGGGAAATTCGATGGAGGCTGAGAAACTGGTCTTGACGCCGGTGCCAGGGCGGACACCTGGTCTCGCACAAGTTTGAGTTGGTCCTGGGGAAGCTCCTGACGCTGAAGGATTCCCTGGAGATCCAGAAGAGCTTTAAGACGTTGCTGAACAGCAACGTCAAGAGGGTTATTAGCAAAGTCGGTTCGAGCGGTTGATATGAGGCTTTCTATGTCGCGATGCAGGGCACCCAGGTCAACCTCCTGACCAGACTGAGGCGTGGAAGAAGAGAATTGCTGAGGCGTTTGCGAATATCTAGGGGGGTACGATTCGGCCTGACAGAACATTAGAACAGTCTTCTGGGAAAGCGAACAGGAAAAATCTGTACTCACAGCAGACGAATAGGCTTGATGATGGCCGTTGGCCCCATACTGGGGAGGATAATTCGGGCCAGACGAAGGCGGATATCGCGGCGGAGTGGGAGTATGTGTCCAACCTGGAGGCGTTGCAACACCACGGTTTCGCCCGAGCACATCCTGTTGCTGTTGACTTCTTGCCTGTTGCTGCTGAAGGGCTGCTGTTCTTGCCTTGATCAGAGCATTCTCGATACTGCGTGTGATTTCAACAGGGAACACGGGCCTGGGATCCAATGACCCGGGAACGGGTTCCTTCCACGTCTTGAGCATCTCATCTAGCTTCTTGCGTGTCGGCGCGTCGACCAGTGTGTACGCATTCATAAATGTCTGGTAAAGATTGCGACCCAGGAATAGAGTGTAGGGAGTCCCTACATTCTTCACAATCGAGTCGACTACATAGAGAGCAGGCAGTTTCTGTGACGGTGATGTCTACAAAGCCACAATTAGAATCGCTTCGCCCCAAAAATAACACTACGAAAACACAGGGCCTGGAGTACAGGACAAAATCAATCGATTCAGAGAGGTCAAAAGCAAGGATAGAGCAGAACCAGGGGGCAGCAGAAGACATCGACAGCAGACAGCGGAAAGGAGAGGGAGAGAGGCACCTACAGTATTAATATGGTTCTCCAGAACTCGTGAAATAGCCATAGCATGTTCTGTGTTTTCCTTGGCTATGACCGTCAAATTGCTGATCTGGAATTTGTCATTGGTGGTTAGATCTTCAAGCGAATTCTTGTAGTCCTCAGCAACTTCATCGGATGGAAGGCTCGACGACATGATGTAGGGTTATACAAAGGTGAGTCAGGTATAGAGGGTCAGAGATTCACGGTCAGGAAGTTTGGAGAAAAGATTGACGGTGACAAGTACCCGCGGGAGAAAGGCGATGCCTTCTCCTTGATTCAAGGACGATTGAGTTTGATTTGTCTGTGTTTGCCTTTTTTTTCTTCTCCTTTGTTCTCTTTCTTTTATTTTTTTCCTCTCCAGTATCTTCTTGTTACTTTTTTTTCTCTCTTCCTTTTTTTTCTCTTCCCTTTTTTTAACCAGATTCCTTTTTTTGATATCCTCTGGAAGTTCCAATCTGGGGAACGAATGTCTTCTGATTCCTTGTCCTTCCTTTGTGTTTTTCAAATGATCTCTTGGAAGTGCAGAATGTGGAATGAACAGGCGAAACTTGTAGAATGCTTGCTAGCTATCTTCGTGAGACTGAGAACAACAGGTCATGCGAACACCTCCAACCCGTGTGAAAAGAGAACCTGAAGCCACCAATAGCTCCGTATCCGCCTCCAGAATCCTGCCTCAGTAGCCTCCTTGCAGAGAAAGAGCAGCAGAAATACGAAGAACGACAAATGAAGTCGAAGCGGCGGACAAGCAAGAAAGGAAGGGGTACACCCAATAGCAACCGAACGAGGCAACGCTGAACTGGAACGAGTCGAAAAGCAAAACCGAAACAAGGAATTAACAGCAAATCTAGAATGAGAAAGGATCAAGGAGATGAAAGCTGTGCAAGCACAAAGAGGAGCGTGGAGGCAGTCGGGATGGGGGGCGTGGACGGAAGAAAGAGCAGCAAGAGTGAGAGGAGCGAATTATTATTTAGCTTTCCCTAGGCCGTCGTCGATTCACGGCTTGACTGCTGAGTCAGCAAGCAGTACAACCTATAGGGAGCCGGGGGTTGTCCCGCATCCCGAGTGACGCAAGTGACGCTCGGCGGCGAATCGCAGCCGGCGAGACAATCCCCAGCAACCCAACTCATCACCCTACGATCCTCCAGCTGGAGACCTTGCAAAGAGCCTATATCTGAACTGGCAAGTATCTCGAATCATTAATACAGTGTGTGCAATCGCCCTTCAGTGACTCCGCACGATTTGTTAACCAACCTAGTACTATTGTTTTAAGTGCCAGCACGCTCCTACCAGCAAGATGAATATGAAGCTCTTCCTCGTTGTTTTCCTATGCAGCCTCGTCCAAGTGGCCCTTGCCGTCCAGCCACATAAGTCTTTCGTTGTCACTTATCCTCAAGATACGCCAGACTCGGTTCTGGGCCAGGCAAAGCAAGCTATCAAAGATGCCGTATG
This sequence comes from Rasamsonia emersonii CBS 393.64, assembly GCF_000968595.1. Classification (NCBI taxonomy): domain Eukaryota; kingdom Fungi; phylum Ascomycota; class Eurotiomycetes; order Eurotiales; family Trichocomaceae; genus Rasamsonia; species Rasamsonia emersonii. The sequence goes on along the minus strand of NW_013562623.1, from coordinate 79,556 downwards.
CTGAATATCCACTTTTCCCATCTTGTTACTATCGCTGACCTGCTTCTACAATAGGGTGGCATTATCACCCATGAATACCGTAAGTCCCAGCTTCCTTCAATTGGTTACTCACTTCTTTACTGACATTTCTTTTCCCCTAGATCTGATCAAGTATTATCGACCCCTTCTCTCCCAACTACTGAACGACGTCACTGACGCAGGCAACCAGAGGATTCGCGGCAAAGGCTTCTGCCAATGCCATCAAGAGTGTATCGACATTGTCCGCTGCATTCAATCCCGTCATTGAGGAGGATAAGATGGTCTCTGTCGATGGCAGTTTCGTTGGCGAAGAAAATGAGTTCTAAACTCGCCGGCATTGCATTTGAATGGTCCGCAGCACGGTCTGCTTGTCGGGGGAATACCTGACATAATGGAATCCCAATATAAATGGAAAAGAATTAAGATGGTCACGATTAAAAGGTCAGGGTTCTGGACGGGGGCTTGGTTTATGGAAATTACCTATGGTCTAGTGGTGTTCTCCTTGGTGGCGTCTTTGGTACCGGGTAGCAATGTTTAGATAGTTTTCCACTCGTTCATTATGGATATTTTTGCTGCAAGACAATGAAATCGCTATCGTAAATCCTTTGTCTTTTTTTTTTTGCTTTCTTTGGCCTTGGCGGTGTTATCGCGTAATTGATTGTCCGCACGGATCTGATAAGTGACAATGCGACCGAGGCCAACGACATCGGTCCCTGGACGGAGAACAATGTGCGCTACGCGTGGATCCGCGGGCCTCTTGACACTCCTAAGTCGCGACTAGTTAGATCGGACGACTACAACTGTACATAATCCCCCACTTTGTCCTTGCCAACATGCGAAGACTTCTCTTGTTGAACCTAGCAGTCGCTTGATCACATCTTTCGATCGGCCATTCTTACTGGCCTTTCCCCTATTTCTCGCGCCATGGCTACCGAACACACCGTCGCCAAGGTCTTGCTCGAGTGGATCAACAGCTTTTCTCTGGGCAAGACCATCCGGAGCACCGATGAACTGACAGATGGCATTATTCTGTGGGAGATCTTACAGGATATTGACCCGCAGCATTTCCTCGATGAGCTACCGGAACGCAACCCTTCTGATCACTGGGTCACCAAATGGCAGAACTTGAAGCACCTCCACAAGTTGCTGATCAGCTACATTCGGAAACAGAACGATGACCAATTACCCCCGGGGCTGGACGCATCTCCTGACCTGAAGGCAGTTGCAGAGGCCAATTCACTCAAGGAGACCAATAAGCTCCTGAAGCTGCTTCTGATCGCCGCGATCAGTTCCCCCAATGCGGAGGCCTACGTGACCACACTCCAGGAGCTGAGTACCCCAACACAGGAAGGCTTGAAGGATATCATTCAGGAGGCTCAGAACGGCCAACATGATGAGTTGACGGCGGAAGAGGAGGAAAGAGATGGGATCTCCAAACGGGATCTTACTGTCGACCCCGAACTGCAGTTTGAGGAGCGAGTAGGGAAGCTTCTCGCCGAGAATGACCGTTTGGCAAGCGAGAAGAAGGAATTAGAAAAGGCTCTGGAAGATATGCACAACCGTCTAGCACGGCTGCAGGAGAACAATGATACGTTGCAGAGCCGCCTGGCCTCGACTGAGGATCGTCTTGTGACCTTAAAATCTGGAAAAGGAGAAGTGGGCATCAGCACAAAGGCCCTTGAGAGTAAGGCACGCCAGCAGGACGAACTGATTGCGAGTCAAGAGGCAAAGCTCGCCGCTGCTCAGGACGAGATCGACAGTCTCCGAATGTCGCTAGAGTCTATGCGTGTTAAGAATCAGAGATTCCAGAAACTACAAGACGACTATGACGAGTTGAAAAACGAGAGAGACCAGTTGAGTCGTAAGGCGAACGCGGCAGAGAAATACCGTCAAAAACTGCAAGCCATTCAGGATTTCGAGAAGGAGAACCAGGCTCTCAAGAATCAGGTCAGGGACCTCCAGCAGCAGCTTAAGGAGGCGGATTCGAATGCACGACGGTCATCTGAACGTGATGTTGAGCTGGAGGAATACAGGCGAGTGCTTCCGCGGATCGAACAAGACCGTCATGAGATTCAGAACCTCAAGAAACAGTTGGAATTCAACAACCATGCCCTCACAGAGCGTCTTCAGAGTGCGGAAGAGCAGCGTGAACGGGATGAGGCTTTAATTAGTGAACTGCGAGAACGAATTCGTGAACTCGAAGGTTCTCCCGGAAGCCCATCACTTACGCCCGGTACGACAACGCCCAGACTGCAGGGAACTTTGCAGAAGGATTTTGAAGACATCGGCGCCAGAGAGGCACAATTGTCAGTATGCACTCCTGGAGTTTTTGCGCATGAGCTAACCGATCATAGGAGAGCGGAGAACGAAGAACTGAAGAAGGAAATAGAGAGGCTGAAGACGAGCAATTCAGTAAGAGGATACCAATTAGGAGAGCAAAACCGTGGTGCTGACAATGAATGTTTTAAGCTGGGCTCACGTCTGGAAGCCTACTCTGAAAATCTTGTCTTAACGGCACAGCTCGCGCAAGCAAAGTCCACCCAAAGGTTTGACAGTCTCAGTTCACGTATTTTCGCCGAGGCTAATAGACTGTGTAGCGAGGAGTATTGGAAACTCTATGACCAGTACGCGGAGGTGCGACAGAAGCTTGCTGACGCCGAGGATGTGGTCGACACCACAAAGCGACAACTTGAAGATGCAAGGGCAGAGCGTAAGTTCTTTATACAAGCTTTTGTCAATCTAGTCGATCAATTCCCTGACCACTGCGCCAGTCGGCCTTGTCAACAAGGAAAAATTGGACATGCTCAACGAAGTGAAGGAATCTAATTCTTCCGAGATCGCCAAGCTTAGAGGTGACTGGGATGCGCTTACGAGTAAGATCCATCATCTCGAGGCAGAAGTAGATGCCAGCCAGGCTCTCGTGAGGGAAGTCTGCGCCGAACGTGACGAGTTGCGGTCGATACTTGAGAACAAGCAGACAGAAATCCACGCCGAAGATCAAGACTTAATCAAGGAGATGCAGGCATTGCTCGCGGAGTTTGCTGCTCTCTCCAACGCCGAAAATCCGGATGCACTGGAGAAGTCTGGCACCGAACTCCTGAAGCGTTTTGCGGAGGTTACGGAAAAGAGTGTTGAGAAATTAACGAAACGTGCAGAGGTCAGTAAACATGTTTCTTGTTTTGAACTTCACGTCGAAGCCATGCCTGTCAAGGATCTTGCTGCATACGTCCGCTCAAGCCCATCGCTGCATCTGCTTCCCGAGATCATCAGAGGCGAATTGTTGCTTGGAAGAGGTTATCTTTCTTTATAGGAATAGACAATCTATTCCATCCATAGAATACATATCTCTGTTGGCTTGCCTCTGGAGACGATGGCCGCACCCAGCTCGAAATTTGATGCAGCAGATCACAGGCTTGTGCATCATCCCTTATTTCCCCCGACTACTTGAGAATTTCTGGGGTTTTTATCTTTTCGGTGTTCTTTATTGATCAATAGCTAATATTGCAACGGTCTTATAGCACATCGATCAACAGAATGAGCTCATCAAGTCACTCCAGGAGCGAATCAAACACTTCGAGGAAGCCAACGCCAATGAGGAAGAAACCATATCTAAACAGCGAGAAGTAAGTCTAATGGATGATTCTTACCTGGGTTTCCCCAGACTTCAAATTTTGTTTCTCACAGCTCTGTTACGAATGATTCTAACAATGAATCCCGTAGCTCGAGCTCCAAGACACCATCCGCCGCCTGTCACGAGAGCTCTCCCTTATGTCTTCCGCGTGGTATGATCTTCAGGGTCGCTTGCAGAACAGCAATGTCACTGTGTCACGGTATCGTTATCCGGCATCGACTGGTGCCGGCTCTGGGGCCGATGCACAGAGGGGCTGGCTTGCGAAGCAGAGGAGCATTGTCTCCAGTGCAAAATAGTAGCAAATAACTGATGAAGGGGGGAACGAAATACGCGGTTAACTTACATCAGATTCTCGAATTCCCCTTTTTCATTGGTGCTGTCACTTCTATTCCATCTTACATTCACGGTCTGGCGACAGCATTGACTTTTTTTTTTCGTTTTGAGGCAAACACGGACGGGGGCTTACACCATACCACATTGATTTTCTCATGACTGACTTAGCTGGCATAAGTCCCAGAATAATATAGATAGATATAGTGTTCCGGATCATTTGGCTCCTATGGCTCACCTACATGTGGCATTCAAGCGCTCCTTTTTTTTTTCTTTCGTTTCCTCTGTTCTATATTCAGTGTTGCGCATATGTGGCGATTTTTTTGGTACATCTCTCTCGAATTTGGCATCTGTATCTACAGCAAATATGGATATATTGCATCATAGCCATTCTATTACATAAATTGTGTTCTATGATCATAAAGATGGAACAGAGGATGCAGTATGCAGTGCAGTGTCATTTTTATCCAAACTCTGTTGTTAGGTTAGGTACAGTACATTTTGATATTATTTTGGAATTGACTTTTACATGGCCTTGGCCCATATATATACAAGTACATAGAATGGAATTACCGCAGAGGTGGAGGTGTGAGATGGGAGATGCTCAATTCTTCAGACCCATTGTCGGGGGTGCTTCAGCACGTCCAACATTTCTCGTTCCATCGACTTATCTTCACCATCTAGTTGTTCCTCTTCGACATCCCCAGCCTCTGTCTTGGTTCCCGAAATGGGGTCCATATAGGCCCAGCTTGCTGTGCGAGGGAGGCTCATCAGGATGCTTTCCACACGAGCATTAGGCGTCCGCAGACCGAAGCTTGTGCCACGGTCATAGAGTAGATTGAACTCGACATAGCGACCTCGTCGGAGCTGCTGCCACTCCTTCTGGGCCGGAGTGAAGGGCATGTCCTTCCGGCGCTCGATAATAGGTACGTAAGAGGGCAGGAAGGACTCTAGACAATCACTGACGAAGGCAAAGAGAGTCTCTTGCGGGTTCTGCGATGATGATGAGGAGCTCCGTAAGAACTCAGCATCGAGATCGTCGAAAAAGATGCCACCAACCCCACGCGCTTCGCGGCGGTGAGGGATGTAAAAGTATTTGTCGCACCACGCCTTGAACTTGGGGTAGTACGTCGCATCATGCCTGTCGCAGGCATCCTTGATGGTTTGGTGGAAGTGCTTGCAGTCTTCCGGGAAGAGGTAAGACGGTGTCAAATCAGTGCCGCCTCCAAACCACCAATTCTTCTCTCCATGGATCGGATCTTTCGGGTCCGATGTCTCAAAATACCGATAATTCAAATGCACCGTTGGGGCCATAGGGTTATGAGGATGCAGAACGAGAGAGAGACCGGCAGCGAAGAAGCTCAGAGACTGCACGTCCGCAGAGACAAATGACTTATGATCTGCGCGCATCTTCTCAATGGCAGAACGAGGCAACTCCCCGTACACGACCGAAACATTGACTCCGGCCTTCTCGAAGACATTTCCGTCCTGAAGTACGCATGATATCCCCCCGCCACCATTGGGACGAGTCCAGGTATCAGTCCGGAAAGATTTGCCGTCAATTCTGCTCAGCTCCTCCGTGATCTTCTTTTGGTGCTCCTTAATCAACTTCTCCATCCGCAAGCGCATCGGGGAGGACTCATCGATCTTCGACTGGCGTTTAAGGGTCTCATCAATTTCGGCAATGGACGGCGACTCCGTTTCCGTGACATCACCAGTCAACTGTTAGAGACTGTGAGAAAAATCGCACCGTTGAGGAATGCGCCAGATGGGACATACCATCGAATATATCAGAGCTCCAATGAACGGAATACCAATTGCAAGGCGCAAATAGGGCCTCCAAATCGTGTACTTCTCCGATTCCCGATCCCTCGGCCAATTTGAGAATCTCCTATACTGGCCCTGGAATATACGAGAGGAAAACTGAGCTCTCCGCAAAGCTGGGCGATAGGCCGACCTCGCCAGAGGCATCCACAGTCGGGAAGACGCCATGTTTCAACGCGAAATCGGCAAAGCTGGCGGATTAGCCTCCAATTCAGACCAGTCAGGTAGGGGCTCCGTTTGACGAGAGGGAGAAATCCAAATGAAGAGAATTAGAAGGGCAGACAGGCCCAAGAGGGAGGGAAGCGAGTGTCAGCTCACCCGCCAGCCCGCAGGCCGACATGCATGGCATGATGCAGTTTGTCCTGTTTGCTGCAGTTCGCCGCTGGTACGATGCTCCGCCGAAGCTCCCGAGCGCCTGGCCCGAGACGGGCGCCCGCTGATTGGCGGGCGCCGGAGGGGCCGGAGCTAGAGCTTTGCCGCCAGAAAAAAGTTCGTGGCCAACCCCGCCGCCGCATTCATCGGACTTCGTCTTCATCTTCAAATCTTCCCCCTCAAAGCGTTGTTTTCCCTGCCTTGCGCAGACGGTCCTTCAGAACGGCAGGCCTGTTCACCCCCAATCCCATCCTTGCCGTCTGCGGTGTTCCCCCTCGAACAGAGTCTGTCCGTTCTCGCTGCCTGCAAAGCCTAGAGCGGTCTTCGTTCGCTTGCCATGCGCAGCTCTTGACAACGACGATGCAGCCTCCAGAAGGTGTGCAGGTGGACCTGGGCAAGGCCCAGGTCATCGACCATGTTCCCAAAGTGATCAAAGAACTGAAATTTGGTGCTCTGTAAGAAACACCTTCTTGAAATCTTTCGAAGCTACTTTTTTTTTCCCACTCGGGGTTATTGGCTAACATTTGCACGTGTGAATTTCCAGGTCCAATGATGACATTGTCAGCCAAGCCGTTGTTGAAGTTTCCGACCGAAAATTCTTTGACCTCGAACATGGCAGAACGGCGGTTCCCCATGGCCCTCTCGACGCGCGCATGGGTATTTCGAACAAGACCGGAACATGCCAGACCTGTGGCGGTTCCCTTCAAGTTTGCAACGGCCATTTCGGCCATGTCAGATTGGTCCTGCCTGCTTTCCATGTCGGTTATTTCAAGCGTGTCATCAGTATCTTGCAGGAGATTTGTAAAGAGTGTTCGAGAATTCTGCTTCCGCAGTCTGAACGCCGCGCCTTCCTCCGGGAGATGCGTCGTCCTGGTCTTGATAATCTACGACGCATGCAAATCGCGAAAAAAATCAACGAACGCTGCAGAAAGACCCGGGTCTGTGAGGCGTGTGGTGCTATCAATGGTGTCGTGAAGAAGGCCGGTTCCAGCGCATTGAAGATCACCCATGACAAGTTCCGCGCCTTTAACGCGTCTACCTCGTCGAAAAAAGTGACGCCGCCCAGCAAGATCGTTTTTGACCAGTCTTTTGAAGAAGCTAGAAACACAAACCCGGACGTTGAAAAACATTACAAGAAAGCCCAAGATGATCTGAACGCCCTCCGTGTCCTAAATTTGTTCAAGAAGATTTCCGATACAGATTGCGAACTACTCGGACTGGACCCGAAGGAAGCTCGTCCGGAAATGTTCTTGTGGCAATTTATCCCTGCTCCTCCTGTCTGCATCCGTCCGTCAGTGGGCCAGGACGCTGCGTCGACTGAAGATGACCTGACTGCCAAGCTGGGAGACATCGTCCAGAGCAATATTAATCTCAAGAATGCACTGCTGAAAGGAGCACCAATAGGGACTATTATGGAATGTTGGGACTACATGCAGCTTCAGATTGCAGTTTATATTAATAGCGACGCCCCCAGTCTTAAGGCAGACCTTGGGAAGCCTATCCGCGGCTTTGTGCAGAGACTAAAGGGAAAACAAGGACGCTTTCGTGGAAATCTGTCTGGAAAGCGTGTCGATTTCTCCGGCCGGACTGTCATTTCTCCTGATCCAAACCTGCGAATTGACGAGGTTGCTGTCCCAGAGCTGGTGGCGAAAAACATGACTTATCCAGAGGTCGTCACCAGATACAACAAGGAAAAGCTGCAGCAAAGAGTGCGGAATGGAACGAAGAAATGGCCAGGCGCAAACTACCTTACCAAGAAAGGACAGAATTTTAAGCTCTACCTTAAGTACGGCAATCTCAAGATGATGGCCGACCAGCTGCAGGAGGGGGATACGGTCGAGCGTCATATCGAAGATGGCGACATTGTACTCTTCAATCGCCAGCCTTCCCTTCACAAGCTCAGTATTCTTTGCCATTTTGCAAAAGTTCGGCCACACAGAACATTCCGTTTGAACGAATGTGTGTGCAACCCGTACAACGCCGATTTTGATGGAGACGAGATGAACTTGCATGTTCCCCAGACCGAAGAAGCCAGGGCAGAGGCGATGGAGTTGATGGGGGTGAAGAATAACTTGGCCACTCCAAAGAACGGAGAACCTATCATTGGAGCGATTCAAGATTTTATCAGTGCTGCCTCTATTTTGAGCAACAAGGACAATTTCTTCGATCGGAGATCGTTTACGCAGATATGCATCTCGATGCTCGGTCCCGAAACTCGGTTCGACCTTCCTCCACCTGCTATTCTCAAGCCGCAGATGCTTTGGACCGGAAAGCAGGTCTTCAATGTCCTCATGCGTCCCAACAAGGACGATCCCGTGATGGTGAACTTGGATGCCGCCTGTCGAGAATTTAAGCAGCCAAAAGATGGTCGTCCAAAGGACTTGGATCCGAACGATGGTTGGCTCGTCATCCGTAACTCAGAGGTCATGTGTGGCGTTATGGACAAAGCCACAATCGGCTCCGGAAAGAAGGACAATGTTTTTTACATCATGTTACGAGACTTTGGCCCGGCAGTTGCGGCTGAGGGCATGAACCGCCTCTCTAGGCTGTCGGCTCGTTGGTTCACAAACATGGGTTTCTCTATTGGCATTACGGACGTCTACCCTAGTGAAAGTCTCATCCGGTCGAAGAACGAGTTGGTCGAAAAGGCTTACGCAGAGTGTGATGAAGTCATCGCCAAATACAAGGCCGGAAAGCTGGAAAAAATGCCTGGCTGTGATGAGCTGCAGACCATGGAGAGCCAGCTCTCTGCCATCCTCACCAAAGTCCGTCAGCAAGCCGGAGATGAATGTATTGCTCAGCTGAGCAAATACAATGCACCTCTAATTATGGCCACCTCCGGTTCAAAAGGTTCCAGCATCAATGTGTCTCAGATGGTTGCTCTTGTGGGTCAGCAGATTATTAGCAATGAGCGTATCCAGGACGGATTTCAAGACAGAACACTGCCTCATTTCCCAAAGAATGCTCGTCAACCTCCGTCGAAAGGTTTCGTTCGCAACAGTTTCTTTTCTGGCCTCACACCTACGGAATTCTTTTTCCACGCCATGTCTGGTCGTGAAGGTCTGATCGATACCGCTGTCAAGACTGCAGAGACAGGTTACATGTCTCGTCGTCTGATGAAGTCTCTCGAAGATCTCTCGAGCAAATACGACAACACCATTCGAACGTCGGGTGCTAGCATTGTCCAATTCCAATACGGTGATGACAACCTGGATCCTGTGGACATGGAAGGTAAAGCCAAACCTGTCCACTTCGATCGAACTTTCGTCCACGCTGAGTCGACGACCTATGATAACAATGACCGGAGTTTGTTGCCTTCCGAGATCATGGAGGTCTGCGAGGAAATGCTCTCCAAGGAGCGAGCGAAGCTTGTACGCAAGGATCTTCTGGGTAATGAACTGGACTACATGGATCGGAGCGACCACGGCATTGACCAGCACGAGAGTGAGCGTGATTTCCTTGAGTCGATTAAGGCTTACGTTCAAACCAAGGCGGACAAATTGATCTCTCGCGGCGGCAATTTCGATCCGTCTGACGAGAGGAGCAGGAAAGGCTTGAACCACACTGGCAAGTTATCAGAGAGAACTCTGAGGGCCTTTATCACATCGTGTTTGACGAAGTATAAGAAGGCCCAGGTCGAGCCTGGCCATGCTGTCGGTGCCGTCGGAGCGCAGTCCATTGGTGAGCCTGGAACTCAGATGACACTGAAGACTTTCCATTTTGCGGGTGTCGCTGGTATGAGTATCACTCAGGGTGTGCCCCGTATCAAAGAAATTATCAACGCTTCCAAGGAGATCAGTACTCCCGTCATTACCTGCGAGCTCGTGACCAAGGACAATATCATCGCGGCTCGAATTGTTAAGGGCAGGATCGAAAAGACATATTTGCGGGACATTGTTCATTATGTTCGAGAAACCTGGACGGGCAAGGACGCGTACATCACGGTCAAGATCAACTGGAAGACGATTCGCGACCTGGCGCTTGAGCTCAATACGCAGGATATCCTCCAGGCGATCAAGAGACACAAACGCTTCAAGGCCGACGATCTGAAGTTCCGCCACTCTCGGTCGCATATTCATATTCATTTGGATCTGGACCCTGCCAGCAAGGCGTCCCTCTCTAAGACGGAGATAGCGGCAACCAGCGCAGATCCATTCCTCCGTTTGAAGCATCTCAAGCGCATACTGCCCGAGATCCAGGTTCTCGGGCACCCCCACACCAAGCGGGCGATCATCCGTACCGACGACACGTCTACAACGAACAGTCTCCTGGTAGAAGGCTATGGGTTGAAGGACTGTATGACCACTCTTGGTGTTGATGGCCTTCGCACCTTCACCAATAACGTGATGGAGATGAAGGACGTCCTTGGCATTGAAGCTGCCCGTGTCACCATCATTTCGGAAATCAGCGATGTCATGAAGGATATGGGTATCGATCCGCGTCACATGCAGCTTCTTGCAGATGTCATGACATACAAAGGCGAGGTGTTAGGTATTACTCGCTTTGGTCTGGCAAAGATGCGGGACTCGGTCCTTCAGCTCGCCTCCTTCGAGAAGACCGCAGATCATCTCTTCGATGCCGGTGGAGCTGGCCGTACCGACCTCATTGAGGGTGTGTCTGAATGTATCATCATGGGCAAGACCGTGTCGCTTGGTACGGGGGCTTTGGAAGTGGTCCGCAAGTTGAATTTCTATGAGGGGCAGATCGGGCCAAAGAAGACCGTTTTCGAGGACGCCTGGACGGAGATCTGTGAGGCACCACTTGAAGCGAAGAAGGCAAGGAGGAAAGCAAGGGCCTGATCGACTGCAAGAGTCTTTGTGGCGGAAGATTCTGCCAAAGATTGTATTATCTCATCTTTTTTATGTTTCATTAGCATTTGCATGGCGTCGGCGTTATTTGGGTACCCCTTTTCCATTCTATGTCGATTGACACTTTTGTACGCTTACGGTTTTTTGTTTCAGGTTTTGTGCATTATCGATACTGATGACGACCGTGATGAGGAGGTTTTGTCTAGATTTTTTTTTTCGGATAGAAATATTATCGTCAGAGCTGGATTGAAAATTTCGCTGATCAGATCGATGTTTCTGACTGCTGCTATGATACCCAAGTTAGAGAACTCGTAGTTGTATATATTCCAGAAGTTAATGATGAGAATGAATTAATCGCTGTTGACACTGGATGCATACTGGTTGGATGTATATACTAATACTTTAATTAATTAGCCTGGAGTTAGTCTTCGAGTTTAACAATACTACATAGCTAGGTTTGCTGGTGAATACCAAGTATTGATTACACGCTCGCCCCAATGTAAGCCATCTGCAGCAAATAAATGATGTGTCTCTTGAACTTGTGGGACCAAAACACCTGACAGCACATGATGGAGACCAGATGAGGAAGGTGGCTGCCAGAATGTTCCAATACGAGAACAGCATAAAAATACTTCTTTACTATTTAATATTGAGATTTCCAATCGCACAGATTGTCCTCTGGAATGGTCTCTGGTCATGTATGCTTGTTGGCATGACACGGGTCCAGTGACTCAGCCCAGTCACGGGAGCTTATCGATGACGATTCTCGTGGTGTATTCCGGGCCAACGCAGGGTGGCTGTAAGCAGGAGGATCAAGGGCAGCATGGGATTGTACTATTACTAGAGGAAAAGAGCTTCGATTGTCCATTATTTTCTATCGATTCATCGCGATTAATATCAGTATTTATTTATTATTATTGTTGTTTTCCGCCTCGTTCTGCACACCGCCAGGACTGCTGGCGAGGAACCGACAGCTGACCGCCTTTGCTGGCAGCCGCCGAAAGCGACCGACCGACTCCGCCCCGTGACTGGTCACGGCTCTCACTCTGTCCGCCCCCGGCCTGGCCTACGCGGGGCTGTTGCCTCATGCTTGCCAGTCAGTAGCAAGAGTCCCAGTCACCTTCCGACCCGACCGCCATCCATCGTCGCCTGCGTTACTCATCCCCCATCTCCTCGTCATCTCTCCCTTCCTTTCTTGCTGCCTTGGATCCTCCTCTACATCTCTGCATCGTCGCTCTGCGTAGCTTTCTACAGACCACCGCCTCGTCTGTCCATCGACTGCCTCAACTAAGCCTTATCTGATAAGTCAGTGACCGCAACTCCGTCACCATGAGATCCAAGTTCAAGGACGAGCACCCCTTCGAGAAGCGCAAGGCTGAGGCCGAGCGTATCCGCCAGAAATATGCGGATCGCATCCCGGTACGTGTCCATCGCCGTTGTTGCGCTCCTTTATCGTCGTTCCGTTACATCGTTGATCACGCCGCTTATCGGTCGACGTCAGCCCGTCAATAACTGATATTAATCGTTGTTTCACCACACAGGTCATCTGCGAGAAGGTCGAGAAGTCCGACATCGCAACCATCGACAAGAAGAAGTACCTGGTTCCCGCAGATCTCACCGTTGGTCAGTTCGTTTACGTCATCCGCAAGCGCATCAAGCTCTCGCCAGAGAAGGCCATCTTCATCTTCGTCGACGAGGTGCTCCCGCCTACTGCGGCCCTCATGAGCAGCATTTACGAAGAGCACAAGGATGAGGATGGATTCCTGTACATCACGTGCGTGGCCCTGTGTCACTCGTATTGTGTAACGTCCCGTAGCTAACCTGGAGGCAGATACTCTGGCGAGAACACATTTGGTGACTGCTAAGAGCTTTGAGTTACTCTATAAACGTGCGAGCGCTGCCAACTTGCATTCCGTTCATTAGAATGCTGGGTGTTATTCGTAACTCCGAGTGAGAACGAACTGGCTATGAGGTAACGAGACTGGCTCGACAGGGCGGGGGTGGGATTTCATCGTCCGGGCGTTTTACTGGGTTCTTGTCTTTGATTTCTACCACGTTATGTCAACGCTTGCTGTTGCAGCTGTTTTGTTTTAAAGGCCATCGATCCGCAAATTATCACGCTTATAATTTGCAGTCTTGCTTTCTTTCCTGAAGCTTCGAGTCTGTCAGGGCATAAATTGGTCAGACACAGCTCGGCACGAGTCGGCTTTGGGTGTGCCGGTAGCAGTGAACGCAAAGTAGCTACACAGTCAAAGTGCCCGCTGGCACCCTGCTATATCTCCGCTCTTGTTGCGGTTGCTTTTCTGTCAGCCTATATTATCGGATGCAGGCATCATATGTGGAAGTTCAGCTAGCTGAATTATATGACTATTCTGATCCTGATTCCTGTGGTCCAACACTTACCAGTAGTCAACATCTCAGTTTGACTGAGATGCTTCTGTTGCGTGAAAGGATATCCGATATGCAAGAATAGTCCGTCGCCTTTGAAGTAGAAAGTCCATAAGTCAGTTGCGCTGTAAACAAGGCGATCTTCCGGTCATTCTTCCAGACATTCTTGGCCATCAAATGATGCGAGAAAGAGTCAATAGTTAGCTAATAATATCTGCAAAACCGCTGCAGTAATTACCAAATTGCTAAAGGCTGGTGCGATCAGAGCCGTCGGGCTTGGATCGGGCGGCCGCGTGCCCCTTTCAGACTAGCGGGTCCGACCTCGCCAGGCCTCCGGGCCCCAAAATTTTGGATAGTCCGCCGGAGCTTTCGAAAGACTTCCCCGGAGCAGACTGTGATCGATTTTCTTCTGTCTGGTTCTCCTGCAGTTCGAGTCATCGCCTTCTTCCCTCTCTCCTTTTTTTTCTTGATCGTCGGGTCCGCGGTCGAGCCTGGAGCTTTTTACTCTTTCTCTGTTTCTATCACCCTCTCTAGTTTATCGCAATTAGATAGACGAGAAAATGTCGCCTGCCGTCGCTCAGGACGGTGCGGGCTCGGCCGCAAAGGATGTCAAGAAGGAATCCGGGACTGCTCGGTTGCTAGGTTCAGGTAGGGCGATCCAGGATATTCCCTCAATTGATCGGGTGCTGATTAAATCAACCAGGTTCTGCCGGTGTCGCAGAGCTGCTCGTTTTCCACCCGGTACGATTCATCATCTGCAGTCGTGCGCCCTGATGCTGACTGCTGTCTGCAGGTTGACACCATCGCCAAGCGATTGATGAGCAACCAGGGAAGAGTAAGTCATCTGGCTGTCCGTTATTTTCTACATGGACCAGGGCTTACACATGCTTCTTTCACATAGATCACGTCCGCGAGTGCGTTGAACCAGGTCATCTTCAAGGACTATGCCTCGGCGCCCATCGTCCGCAAATTCACTTCGCTGTTCCCGGGTCTTGGATATGCTGCCGGCTACAAGGTACAGAACATGCGCAAGCAAGCGACTTCTGAATCCTGTCATATACTTATTGTCGTCATTAGGTCCTCCAACGGATATACAAATACGGCGGCCAGCCTTTCGTCCGGGACTACCTGGCAAAGCACCACGGAGCGGATTTCGACAACGCCTTTGGAAAGGGAACTGGCAAGGCTATCATGCATGCTACGGCTGGCAGGTATGATGTTTCGGTCTGAATTTTTATATAATTGAGGTGCTGATCTGCGACAGTTTGATCGGTATCGGTGAAATCATTCTGCTCCCCTTGGACGTCCTGAAGATTAAGCGACAGACCAACCCTGAAGCGTTCCGGGGTCGCGGTCTTTTCAAGATTATCGCTGATGAGGGAATGGGACTGTATCGTGGCGCTGGTTGGACGGCGGCGCGTAACGCTCCGGGATCTTTTGCCGTACGTCGGAGGTTTTCGGTTGAGGAGATGTTGATATGCTAACTTTATCTTCCAGCTTTTCGGTGGTTCGGCCTTCGCTAAAGAATATGTCTTCGGGCTCAAGGATTACAACACGGCGTCGTGGACACAGAACTTCGTGGCTTCCATCTTCGGTGCCAGCGCTTCTCTGATTGTGTCTGCCCCTCTTGATGTCATCAAGACCCGGATCCAGAACCGCAACTTCGAGAACCCGGAATCTGGATTCAGGATTGTTGCCAGCATGGCCAAGAACGAGGGTTTCACCGCGTTCTTCAAGGGCCTGACGCCTAAGCTGCTCATGACCGGACCCAAGTTGGTGTTCAGCTTCTGGCTGGCACAGACTTTGATCCCGGCGTTTGGAAAGATTGTGTAAACTTGGGAGAGTATGGGAAAATGAAGGATTTGACATTGCTTATTCAGACCACGGCGTGGTCTGGTTTTCTGTATGTTTTATATAGAGATTTGTGTTGGGCTTGTTTCTGTCTTATGTAACTGTATGATCTAAAGAATGCACGAGATCCTCCACTTTGAAATTATTCCTAAGAACTAGATCTCATCGGTATTATGGTAATTGTCAATATCGAACCTCAGCGGTGTTGGGTGCACAATCTCAGTGAATCATAGCAAGAATCCTCACATGGATTATTCCGTAAATAATACAGCTAGCCGAGGCGAAACGGCACAGAGTCAAATTGCGAACAGAATAAATACATCAGCAATTCTAGGCACCTAGACTTAGGCATGTGAGTGTCCTGTCACAGTACATTAGACTGGGTCGACTGGATGGACGCTGTGATCAGGTGACCTGACCGAGTCTAAGACAAGCCCCACGGCAGCTTTCCAACACCGCGGCGAAAAGCGATAGCAGCATAGCTAGGAAGGTACCTAAGCTATGGACAATTATTCCATTCGCTCGGATAATACCTACAACAACCTAGAGTTTGGAAGGAAGGAAGCAAGAAAAGTAATGTTTACCCGATCTAGTGTCAAGAATTGATGGGGTTGTTTATTTGTTCATTCATTATTTATCAATTAATTCATTAGCAACCACTGAGATTATTGTCCCTCGACTGATTGCTTACTTGATTACTTGATTACTTGAGGAATCGTTGACTATTTCATTGACGAGCTGTTGTGCTCAGCGAGCTGCTTGCTGCTGCTCGAATACGCATTCTGGTTATTCCTCAAGGTACCACTCGCTCGAATTGATTTATCTTGTCTTGTCTTCTGAGTTGACTGACTGTGATCAGCGCAGCGATATCTTATCCTATCCTATCATTTCCATTCAAACAGAGCTCGGAATCAATCAATTGATTTACGACGAGAACTAAATAAAATAATGTCCTCTGCAGCACCGTATCTCATATCCAAGTGAGTTTGAGTGAACTTATCCATCCATTATTCGACGACTACCCACCTCCATTACCACCATCACCACCACCACCGGGCATTCGCACTTCTACCTACCTACCTAGACCATCCAATCAATCAATTAATCGAACCCCATACAACTCCAAACCCAGACATTCCCACTGACGATAATGATCACAGGATCGGCGACCCCATTTTCGCCGTCACCATCGGCGCCGTCTCGGCCGTGGTGCGCATCCGCCGCGAACAGCGCGAACAAGCCGTCCAGGCGGGCCGCGACGAGAAGAGTATTGGATTCGGGAGCATCCTGGAGACGGGGGGTCGGAGGGTAAGGAGGTGGTGGAACGGGGAGTTTAAGGGGTTGTAAAAATTGTAGCTACTATGTATGAATAGTATAATGTAATGTCATTTAATGGATGGTTGATTGAGTGCATGGGTGATTGAATGGATGAATAGACTCGGAAATGGTATGTATGCTGTTTTAGGAGTTTCGCGTAGCGTCTACATATAACATCATTGACTGTGTTGTGTGCGATAGACAGATAGGTACATAGCTAGCTAGATACTGTTATATGTGAGTGACTAAGTGATGAGAGTTGAAGCAAACAAGCAAGCTAGCTAGTTAATTTAATTAACTAGCATGACTCATTCCCGTGCGGTTTTCCTCTCCTAAGGAACAAGAAAGAAAAGTCCTGGGAGGTTGAGTCTTGAATAATTACATATATCCAGTAAACGGAAGACTGGGTCTGATCTCGACTTTTTTGCCTTCTTTGGTATGATATTAGGAATGGAAAGTTACCGAAGCTACACAATTCAGATCTTACAGTGTTGTGCGAGGTTTCCGAAAGAAAAAAAAATGTCCCACTCAAATTATAAACGAGGTAACGTTGATTAAATCTACTACTCATCTACAAACAGATAAATTCTATTTCTACGTGAACAACAAATGAATATTACCAGTCGTATTAGACTTTTTTACCCTAGCTAAGACTAGAGCAGTGGTTGTATTTCATAAACAACCCACAAACTCAATATCTATGCAAATTCATGACAAGCAAGAAACAAATGCCCAATTCATAAAACATCAGCAGCGCCAGCATTTACTTGTTGATCGACCATCATCAAGCAAACGTGAATTTTGTTTAATGACCAAAGGAAATAAAAAGAAAAGTACAAAGGAAATAAGAGATGATCGTCGTCACATCACAATCTCTACTCTATGGGGAACCCTCCAAACCGACTTCAATTTAGTCAAGCTCCTCAGGGCGCTCCTCGACCTCATCGGCAGTACGAGTGGCACCAGCCGCGCCAGCAGCGCCAGGGAAGGCACCAGGACCGCCAGCAGCACCAGCAGCACCGCCGTAGGCAGCGGAGATGATCGGGTTGGCAACGCTCTCCAGCTCCTTCTGCTGAGACTCGTACTCCTCCTTGGTGGCGGTCTGGTTGTTGTCGAGCCAGTTGATGGTCTTCTCGATCTCGCTCTGCAGCTTCTCCTTGTCGCTGGCGCTGATGTTGAGCTTGCCCTCGTTGATGGTGTTCTTGAGAGAGTAGGCGTACGACTCGAGACCGTTCTTGGCCTGGATACGAGCAGCCTCGGCCTCATCCTCAGCCTTGTACTTCTCGGCCTCGGCAACCATGCGCTCGATCTCCTCCTTGGACAGACGGCCCTTGTCGTTGGTGATGACAATCTTGTTGCTCTTACCGGTACCCTTCTCGACGGCCGAGACGTTCATGATACCGTTGGCGTCAACATCGAAGGTGACCTCGATCTGAGGAACACCACGAGGCGCCGGAGGAATACCAGTAAGCTCGAACTTGCCCAGCAGGTTGTTGTCCTTGGTGCGGGCACGCTCACCCTCGTACACCTGGATGAGCACACCGGGCTGGTTGTCGGAGTAGGTCGAGAAGGTCTCGGACTTCTTGGTGGGGATGGTAGTGTTGCGCTTGATCAGAGGAGTCATGACACCACCAGCGGTCTCGATACCGACGGACAGAGGAGCGACGTCGAGCAGCAGGATCTCGTTGGTGGACTTGGAGGAGGTGTCACCAGACAGGATAGCGGCCTGGACGGCAGCACCGTAGGCGACGGCCTCGTCGGGGTTGATGGACTTGTTCGGTTCCTTGTTGAAGAACTCGCCGACGAGCTTCTGAATCTTGGGGATACGGGTGGAACCACCGACCAGGACGATCTCGTGGACGGAGGACTTGTCAATCTTGGCGTCACGCAGGACACGCTCGACGGGGTCCATGGTGGAGCGGAAGAGGTCCTGGCAGAGCTCCTCGAAACGAGCACGGGTGATGGAGGTGTAGAAGTCAATACCCTCGAAGAGCGAGTCGATTTCGATGGAGGTCTGGGCCGAGGACGACAGGGTGCGCTTGGCACGCTCGCAAGCAGTGCGGAGACGGCGCAGGGCACGGGAGTTGGTGGTCAGGTCCTTCTTGTACTTGCGCTTGAACTCGTTGACGAAGTGGTTGACCAGGCGGTTGTCGAAGTCCTCACCACCCAGGTGGGTGTCACCGGCGGTGGCCTTGACCTCGAAGATACCCTCCTCAATGGTCAGCAGGGAGACATCGAAGGTACCACCACCCAGGTCGAAGATGAGCACGTTGCGCTCGCCCTCGCCCTTCTTGTCGAGACCGTAGGCAATGGCGGCGGCAGTGGGCTCGTTGATGATACGCAGGACGTTCAGACCGGCAATGAGACCGGCGTCCTTGGTGGCCTGACGCTGAGAGTCGTTGAAGTAGGCGGGGACGGTGATGACGGCGTTGTTGACGGTGCCACCCAGGTAGGACTCGGCAGTCTCACGCATCTTGGTCAGGACCATGGAGGAGATTTCCTCCGGGGTGAACTGCTTGGTCTCGCCCTTGAACTGGACCTCGATGATGGGCTTGCCGTTCTTCTCGATGACCTTGAAGGGGAAGTGCTTCATATCGGCCTGCACCTCGGGGTCGTTGAACTTGCGGCCGATCAGACGCTTGGCGTCGAAGACGGTGTTGGAGGGGTTCATGGCGACCTGGTTCTTGGCGGCATCACCGATCAACCGCTCGGTGTCGGTGAAGGCGACGAACGACGGGGTGGTGCGGTTACCCTGGTCGTTGGCGATGATCTCAATGCGGTCGTCGCGGAAGACACCCACGCACGAGTACGTGGTGCCCAAGTCGATACCGACGGCGGGGGCCATTGTGAACGGCTATGTGAGGACAGGAGGAAGAAGGGACGTGAGAGAGGAAGAAAAACGTGAGACGAGGCTAATGTACAGCGAACTCGAGAGGGGTATCGAGTCGGGAGGGGTGAGGGAGACGAGGTGATGGGATATTTTTGTCCTCAGGGAAAGTCTGTGTGTGTGAAATGAAGAAATCTGGGCGAGGCTGGTTGTGCGGGCGAAATCATTGATATAGGCGGGCGGTGAAGCTGAGTGGCCCAGAAGCTTCTAGCAGGCGGGCGCTTCGATGGGCATCCATGAGTTTCTAGGCCTGCCAGGCACCTTCCACTGGCTGCCAGAAGGCCCCAGCCGCTGCCAGACAGGGAATGCTGGGCGCCGCTGGAAGGCCCTCGTAGCTGCTGGACGCGTCCGTCTCCGGCGTTGCGATCTTCTGCTGTTTTCAGCAGCTTTCTGTCCTCGATCTCGCTGCTTCTGTGTGTTGCGATCTGGTGGGGTGGAATCATGACGTAATTTTCTGTGCGCTGCTTTGGCGACCCCGCGGCGGCACCGTCGTCGCCGTCACCATGACAATGACACGCTCGCTGCCTCTTCCGCCACGTCGGGCCGCAAAGAAGCTTCCCTTTCTTACTCTACGGAGTACAGAGCTCCAGCGCAGCGCTGCCAGCTAGCTGGTGGCGGATGAACACTGCTTGCGTTCCTCTCGAGAGCTCCTCTCGCCGCCGGGGCCGTGTCCCAGCGAGCGCTGCAACAGAACGCTCATTACCTCTTCCTTTTTCGATGCCGCTTCCGCCTGGTCAGGTGAAGATTCTGCAGCTGCTCTGACCAGCCTCAACCATGGTTGCCACATTCCCTCCCGCCAATCAGTCCCCAACACTTCACGTCAGGTCAAGCCCATTCCGGGTGGAAATACTATTTACAATAAGAGAAAGGAGGATGCAAAGGTGAAAGGGCAGGCAAAAATTCACAAATACACCTGATGAGATGAGGGTCAAAAAAACTGAATGGAACAGTTACCCAAACGGTCTCAGTCTTATTCACGTCCACTCGCAGTCAGTAACTTTCGCTGCCAGATTAGAACAGAGTGATTCACACGAATCTCTTCTCGTCAAAATCGCACGTGTCATCCAGTCGGCATTGGAGTCTCGATTGATGCTACAACCAATCATAATGAAGATGGTGGCCTAGGAGTGGGGAGTTGCAGCCTCTGTTTTCACCCACGAAGCTGATCAGGGGACATTTCAGGAGCTCAAACCGCTTAATGAGGTCAGAAGCGTCAAGAATAGTATAAAGGTATGTGCGCAGGGAATTGTTCATTCCTTCGCTGGGCGGCTTAATCAATTTTAGCTGTTGGTTTCCTTAGCAATATATCCCAGATGCTAAGCTCTAAAACGGATTGTTTCACCAATGCTTCCAAAGCCTGGATCAATACACTATTTTCGACATCCAAAACCGTACCTTGTTTGTATTTCCCCTTTCGACAGCTGGAGACAAGATCTATCGTACCTTCAAGTTGATTGGATCAGCAGTAGATCTACACAGATCGAGGCCGGAAAATTAGACCAGCCCATGATAAACTATATCTAGCCACTTTCTCCGAAGGCGCGCCAATCAATTTACTATCCTGGGTTAGTATTCAGTTGATGGACACTGCCACCAGTCAACATTTGTTTTTGCTGGAGCATGAAGCATTCCAGCATGAAAGATTAATAGATACCTAGCTAGCACCATACTATCCAAGTCTTGTCATCTTGCCATTTCAACAGTAAGGAAACGATAGCTGCTCGTTTTATTTGCTTATTTTTCCCACCTTGTCGTCCAGTTCAATTCCTGTCTACACGGAGGGGCAGAGATCACTGTCTTCCCTTGCATAAAGAGTCGATTTAGGTTAATCTGCGATCGGGCAGCGCCAGTCACGGGCGGCTTTCTGCAGGCGGTCAGCCGCTAGCGCGTTGAGCCCCGGGCCATCCCGCCCAATGAAAAGATGAGCAGCGCATGGGAGCGATGAGCCCTCCGGACCATCGAGCTTGCTCTCTCCCTTGCGACGCTGCACGACGACACTCTGCTGTCCTTTTCTTCTCTTCTCCATCGCGTATTTCTCAATCCGCCTTGTTGATCTCTCTGCGCTTTCTTCCCCGACACCATCTGGTGACAAAATAGCCTCTTCCTCCCCGCCAACGATACACCTCTTGCTGCGCGCATTTCCTACCTCTCATCATGGGTGACAACGATCAGACTACTGGTCTCAGCGCCGACCCAGCGGCGAATCCCCCCGATGCCGCGGCCGCGGAAAAAGGAAAGGGCAGGGCTGTTGACTACACTCCTGCTGAGGAAGTGAGCATGGGAGAAGAGGAGGAGGAAAGCTATGACGAGGACAGCGCCATTGAAGAAGAAGACCTGGTACGTCGGATTGCGTCAACCACGAGCGCGCAATTGTCGAGCGCCTTATAATTCGACTATAAATTGCTAACATATCACGCGTCTAGGGTGGTGTGTAACCTATCCTCCCCTCATCTTGGTAAATCCTGTGTCGTGGGCAGGACACGACAGATATGTCGCCTGCATTACTACCTGGATGATGTATTAGGACTCTACTGACCGCTATGTGACTCTTACAGATGAAGACGAGGAGGAGGGCGACAATCTCGAACCCATCTCTACGGACAACATCATCGAAGGAGGTCGACGGACCCGTGGCAAGATGATTGACTTTGCTGAGGCCGCGGAAAAGGCCAAGGCCGAGGGCGAAGGTGAATTGGATGACGATGACGAGGACGATGAGGACTTTGAGCTGGGCAACGAGGACGAGATGAACGAATAAACGCCAAACAAACAATCCTTTTTTTTCCAGTTACGGCAACGACATTCTTGGGAGGGATAATCTGATCGGCATGTTTAATCAGGCGCAAATTTCATATGGTCGTTAGGTATTTGGGTCATGCAAAATACGGGTACGGAATGGGATGTAGCGCTGGCTGGGCAAAGCAGACCAGCATGCATTACTGGGATGGTCTCTGCAGGTTCTAGCAGAGAGCATGAAAATTACGTTTCGAAAGCCCACAATCTCAGTTTAGTAGTGACAAACCAAAATTTACGGCTAAATTGTTTTCCTGATTTTTCTGTCCCTTGTCAGTAAATTTGAAGCTTCTAATGTAGCGAGCGCTGCCAAGGTAAGCTCTTACCCCATGCTGTCTGCCTAACCCACACCAAACGACAACAAAATTCGTGGAAAAGCTACTTTTATCAGGACAGAGAGAAATGCAACTACGGTAAACATGATATATAATTTTGGTTCGTAATTTAACTTCTAACTGTGCCATATAAACTGTGCTCAGGTTTGTTTTGTAGACAGTATTCCCATTCCGGTCACGCAGAGACTCCCACATGGCAGCTTTCGGCTCTCCCCGAGAAAGGAAACGGTCAGCAAGCTGGATAGTTTTTCGCCGCAAAATCATCTCCGAACAGAACAAGAAACAAGCAGCCATCCACCATGAGGATATGAGCCTTGCTGCTTCATAACGATTCTATCTGGTTTGAAATTATTTTATTGGTGAGCGCCTGAGAACTACTTTCTATTAATATCAGCCGCATCATGGCATCACGGTATGATAACGTCGCCCACGCGATTCATGTTTCCATGCCAGCTAATCGACTCTTGGCCAGATTCCCACACTCTTCACTGCACCAACGTGACCCCCGCGCTTCTTCGTCGCTCTTCGATTCCTACAGTGGTAGCAGCACCGGCCGCTCACGGCCTGCGAGCAGATCGCCAGGACGTGTCGGCGGTTATGGAGGATACTCGGGATCTATCAGCGATGGGTATATGAATGGCGGGCTGAGTACTGGTAGTACTGGCTATCGAGCTGCCACGCCGAATTCCAAGTATGTGGTTCCTGTGGCTTGATGGCGGAGGTTCAGTTGCGTTTCGCTACTCTGGGGGAGCTGTGAGAATGGTCAATGAGGGATGAGTACATGCTGATGGGTTGTGTGCTTCAGAGGTCACTATTCTGACGCCGTGCTGGATTCGCTCGAATCCCAAAACGATGAAAATATCGCCGGGATAACGGCAAAGGTGCAGATGCTGAAAGATGTCAGTTACTTTTGATTCTTCCTTTATGGTCACACCGACGCTGACTTTTGTAACAGCTCACAGTTGCTATAGGCGACGAGATCCGGAGCTCGAGCACTCTAGCCGATTCCCTCAACGAAACTTTTGACACAACCCGTATACGGCTTCGAGGCACGATGAATCGGATGTTGCGCATGGCTGAGCGGACAGGCGTCGGCTGGCGCGTGTGGTTGCTCTTCTTCATTGCCGTCTTTTTCCTTTTTGCCTACGTATGGCTTTTCTGAGCGCTTCTCTCGACGAAAACCGGCGTTGTGGCTATTTGACTGTTAGAGGCCCCCGGACTTATACTCTGGCCTCTCGATTGTTAACCGAAACGATTTCGCTCAACCTGATTGTCTTCCAACATCTTACGGTGGATGCTTCGCTCTCTCATCACGATGCGCATGGACTTGGCGTTTCTAGGCGTTTTGGCGTTGCTTTTTGCTTTGCAAGACGACATGATTGACGCACCGCACCTTTCTACAAGTTCTCTTCTTTCTAAGACTTGTTACAACATCCCTCCAACGAGTGGTCTGTTTCGCCCATGGTCGAGGGTCATAGTTCTCTTCTGCCAGGGATGACTCCAACTGCTTTTATGCCTTTGTGACTTCTGTACGTCATGATCAGGGCTCAGTTGGTCGTGGTGTTGGAAGACAGGTCTGACTGCTGTTGTCGATCGACGGCTGCTTTTGTTTGCTTCGGTGTTTGCACGTACTGCATATTGCGTTTGTCATTGGGCACGAAGCGATGGATGGCCATCCAGGAGGCGAGGAAGATCTGTGACCTCTGCCATGGCTACATGCCACGATGTCACGCAATAAATGTCTCTTGATCTTCCATCTACCGGAGGTACAGGATATTCCACCATGCTGTGTGGCTGATATTCCAACTATTTATCACCACATCACATATGTATAGTTAATCATATACAGATAGATACATACCTCCTCCACCTGCACTCTAGCACGTGTGGAGGACTAATCTTAATGTAAATCTTTCCATACATGAGTCTTCTTACACCTGCGGAACTAAGTAGATAATAGCATATACATAGAAGTATGGTTGGCATCTACTCAGGTCGAACTACAAAATTGTGAAATTATTATGCATTGCAATTATTATTACAAGTAGCAGAAGAATTTTGATTCCTCATGCCAGAAAGAAGCATAATCACCATTAATTCATTCATTAATTCATTCCTTTATTCACCCTTTTGCCAAACGCCATGCTCGACCATATCTATCCTTACCCCCAATTCGCATTGATTAAAATGAAATACTCATAACCCGATTAAAGGTACACAGTTCTGGACGTAGCTCCTAGTCGAGACTGTCTCTCGGTCCCCCTCGTCTGGGAAACCGTCGACCGAATCTGCTAGGTCGTCGGATGCTTTCCTGGCTGGTGATCGATGCGCGGAGGTCGTCATCGTCCAGCGACATTCCGCTGGTGTCGAAGACGTCTGAATCACGACCACCACCGCCGCCGCCGCCACCACCCCAGCGTTGTAGGAACCGTCTCTGCGCTTCCGTCTCGCGCGTCACGGACGGTAGTTGCGGAGGCAGGCCGCGCCCGCTGCCGGGTGTGCGGATGCGAAAATGCTCCGCGAAGGGATCGGGTCGGTCGTCATCGTCGTCGTCTTCGGCCTCCGTGTCTGTATGCTGCCATTCTTCCTCTTGCTGGCTCCTTTCTTCTGCTGCGTCGGGGACATCGTCGTCGAGGTCTCGGCCCATCATCGAGTCTCCGAAGCCTTCTTCTTCTCCTTCGTCTCCTTCGGCGGTAGGAATCTCATCGTCCAGATCGGGCTGGTCGTCAAAGCCGTCACCATCAAAATCATCATTGTCACCGTCATCATCACCGTCATCTGGAAAAGCATCCGGGATATCATCGTCGAGATTGCGCTCCATGAGCTCGTCGTCGTCGACATCTTCGTCTTCCTCGAACCCCTCCTCTCCTTCCTCAACAAGCCCCTCGGCATCCGCATCGGGGATATCATCGTCCAGGTCCCTCTCTAGCTCATCCGCATCCACTCCATCTCCGACAAGACCCAGCTGTCCCTGCGTCGTGTCCCCAAAGGCATCTAACCCCATGCCTGCAGCCGCGGCAGCAGCATTCATCTCCGCAGCGGCCGCAGCGAGACCTTCCTCCCTCTCCGCTTCCTCCTCCCTCATACCCAGCATGGTCTTGGGACATCCCGCCGGCTTGATCCAGGCGTAGCCAAAGGACGCGATATTCTGTTTTCGGACGCGCAATGCGCGTTCTTCAAGGAGCAGAGCCGCGAGGCTGTCGGACGGGGTTGCGGAGGAAATAAAGGCGCGAGAAGGCGGGCCATTCTGGGCCTGGCGACGAGACGATTCGGACGAGTTGGGATGGGTGTGAGGTGGGTAGGTAGAGGTCGTGGACGAAGAAGAGGAGCGGTATGGCTGGGAGGAGCCGAACCAGAGTTCGTGAGACTGTACACAAGCAAGATTAGTTATGCATGCCACATCACATAAAAAAAATAGAAATAAAGAAAAAAAAGAAGAAGACATACATCACGCGGTGTAATGAGAGGAAGCGAAAGCATTGTGACAAGTCTTGCTTTAAAAAAAAACAATAATTAATTCTTCACGCGGGTGTGAACAAAAACATCGAAAAGAAACCCCTCGTCACAAGCTAGCTAGCTAGCTATTCTAAACACAGAAGGAAAAAAAATGAATTCCTTCAAACCCAACCCCAAGTAAGTAAGTAAGCAAGCAAGCAAGTAGGAAAGAAAGTCAATGCCTGCATATGATGGACAGAAACTTGGGGTGATAGAGCTAGGTAGATACCCAGGTAAGTTATGTAAGTACCTAAGGTACCTAGGTACCTAAGGTACGGAGTACTGCTGACCGCTTTCTAATATTAAGGCAGAATTATTTGTTCCCCGCGGGGCACATGCACAAGACACCTAGGTACCTAAGACAGGGCTAATGATCATTGATCAATCGATCAATTGATTTGGTTGATTTGATTGGCCTTGCCTAAAAGGATTAAATATCAACAGATAATGCAATCAATACCTTTAGGTAAGGTCTGGTAAACTGTTCAAACTAATACCTAGCACTATTACTGCTACTGAACTGTATGTTAAGTTCTGTGCCTACCTAGGTGGATGTGTACTGCACTGCACTGTACTGTACTGTATGAATATACATACTTAGGGGGATAAGAAGTCAGGATAATTACTATACAATTAGCATTTAGCATGGAAAATAATAAAAAAGAATAAGAGAGAAATAGAGAGAAAAAGAGTAGGAGAGGATGAATAATGAATCATATCGAGGTGCTATTATCGAATACATCAGGAACAAGAAGAGGGGAAGGAATAAAGAAAGGAGGGGAGAGGGGTGAGAGGAGGGGAAGAGAGAAAGGGCCAATTAATTTGCCTGCACTTATTATGAATTATTATTGATCTGATCCATCACAGAAACATGAGATGAACTGGTAACTACTACTTTTCTAGTATTGCTGCTTCTTATTTATTTGCTATTTAATTATTATTCAAGGATGATAGGCATAAATGATGATGAATGCGTGGATGGCATCTAGTGTACATATAATGTTGCATGTACTTTTGCTTTATTCTTTTGTACAATAGAGAAACAAGTGTATATATATTCTACTACGGATATTCCTCGATAGTACTTACTCCGCAGTATAGTCCTCTTGTAGAGTGTGTGAGGGAACAAAAATAAATCCCCTCTCAGCCAAGTTGAACTGTTCAAGTTGTCACTCGCACTGCTTAGTGGGGTGATGGCCATAGATAACGATACTACCACGTATGTACCCCGCCGTACCCCAGTCGAATGAATGAGTACGTAGTAAGGTATGTACACGTACACCGGAGGTATGCCATCGATCGTCAAGGTTTCTATGGAGGAGCAAGGCTGTCTGGTGTCCAGCAGGATTTGAGTTTGGAAATTTGACGATGCTGATTGCTGCGATTCTCTGTCGATCTGTGTGAGTTTCCAGTCTGAAAGCGTATCTATTCATAGAAGATGCTGTTAGTAGACAGTGAAAACTTTTCTTCAGTTTCATGCAGTTAGTTCCTCCTTTATGGATATGATCTCGACAGATTTGTTATGGCCACGCGCAGGTCAACTGGTCCACCTCATTCTTGGGCAATAATGTCGACGGAATCGGGGACCATTCTCATCGTCGCCTGCTGGCTTGCCGACTTCTCACTGCCGTGCAGCGATTTCTCCACCGCATGATTTGGCTGCTTAAAGGGGCAAAAAAAAAAGGTGTTGCGTGGGCAGCGTGGCCATGGTGTCTCACTTGAAGCTCACGCCTCCTGCCTGATGGTCGACCGTCGACAACACTCCGATCTTCGCAATGGCAGCCTCGCAGCGGTAGGTAACTTGGTACTTGGCGGTACGACGTCCAGTTACACCGCCCGGTTCCTCCCGCGGCAGGGCAGATTTGCAGCAGGAAGCGACCCGCCGTGGCCGGTGAGCTCAAACAGTTCAGGCGCGCAGGCGACTTTCGGGAGAAATCGGAATGTTTCACCAGACAAGACGAGTGACATCATGTGACTCCATCCTCCCTCTCCCTGCCCAGACGGACAGCAGACGGATATTGAAGCAAGGTGTTTGTTTTTCTTGTACCTGGAAAGCCAAGAGTTAATCGTCAAAGCGGACAGTGCCTTGTAGGACAAGCAAGGAAGACCAGAACGACAGAAATTCTGCCTGTTTCGATGACATCCACACTGCAAACTGGCAACTCGACTGCAACTCTGGATGAGTCATCTGCGTCTAATTAGTTAGTCTGTATAGTAGGCGAGCAAGACAACAAGCTTGGATGCCGGAGTTATGGCAATTCTCCGGAGCCATGTCGACGGATGGAACGGTGGTGTTCTGTTTGAGGGGCAGCAGACTGGATGCTGAATAATAGGAAACATGCGATTTCGCACTGATTCATAGCAGCAGGTCGGAAACTAGCCGCCGCGGCGCTGTGGTGGATGGGCCTGGGAATTTATTATAAGAAAAAAATTGTTGGACCAGGCACACGACCACTGCAAGTCTGTAAGTCTGTCATTCGAATGAATGCATCGTTACGGTAACATGACCAGCAGCTGGCAGCCTGAGGCGTGATAATAATACGAATTGCAGATGTTTATTTACTCCTAGCTTAACGCTTACAACACAGCAAATCCAGCAGGTTGGTTCGTTAGATCTGACTCCCCAGAGCGCCAACCTTGTTGCTGCATCTGAGCTTGAGCAACGGCCAGCCAGTCACGGAGGACGCCAAGCAGCGCCAGCAGCCCCAGCAGAGATAGATAAAGCTGTTTGATGACCTTCAGATATGACTGCAGCAAACCGCAGCCGCCAATCAGCGCGCAGGTAAAGGGGCTCTGGCGCGGCTCCGGGGAGCCGACATCGGGCAGAGGGACCGGAGCGCACGTGCGGCCGCCGAACAGCAGTCCTGATCCCGAATTAATGCCACATACCACAGGCTCTACACAGCGCAGCTTGTTTATTTTATTATGAGTCAACGACTGCCATAATGCGAACATCCTCGAGGCTAGTCGCAGCGCCACCCATGGTCCGGCTCGTCGGCTCTGCATTCCTTGGCGTCTCACCACCGGCACGAGAGCTTCTGTCGAGCGGGGTCCGTTGTCGGACAGCAGGAGGCAGATCTCTGGCCGAAGGGAAGCCCTCCGTGCCAGTCATTTTCCTCTTTTTCCTGTCCCCGACCTCGCAGCGCCGTATCGGAGCGTAAGAAAGTACCACCAATTTGGCACCTACCGCCCAGTGCGCTCGCTGGGCAGTGTTCAGCGTGGGGTACATCTGCCGGGGGCATCTTACCGGCCTGGGATGGGGCCACGGGGCCGAAGCTGCACAGTGCACGTTTTAGCGGCATGCACGTCCCCTAGTAGGGCGGGCGCAGGCCACTTCGGTTTGGGGAAGACAACTCGGGGATGTGCGGCAAGGGTCAATCCTAACAGCCAAAGAAAAAAGAAAGAAATACTGTACTCCGTAAGCGAGGACGAATCCTATTATCCTCAGGCTAACTAAGCGCAGGATGCTTTCACCGTTTGCAGAAAAACGATGCCGGGTCGAAGATTCCATTCCTCTTCCGGAAGGCGTCGGAAGCAGGGGAACTGCGGACAGCTCTCCTCCGTCGAGTCCGTACGGATATAGGGGATTGTAAGACATCGGATCTGGATGTGGTAGTCTCTTCCAGTTAATCCTTGAAAGGATCCAATGGCCAATTGATTATATACGACCTTGGCAGAATCCCCTTCCCCTTCTCGATGCCGATCCCCGTGGCCGTTGACCAAATTGTGCCAAGATAGGGATGCCAATATACAGTCTCTACGCTGCCAGTAACACGGCGTCCAAATAATAATAACTGATCTGGGCATACAACCCCACCTTGGCAACGCCACCAGATCCCGGGAAGAGAGCGGAAGCGATCTGGGAGATGACTTGTCCTCCCTGATACGGACTCTACGGAGTAGTGGAGAGCGGTCCGCCATGGCTTTTCGGCCGATTCTGGCATCGGGACTCGGATGGCCGACAGCAGCAACGACCAGAAGAAGGAATCAAATTTCCTTCCATCCTCTGCGGAGGGGTGTGCCTGTTATGCATGCAGCCTGCCAGATGCAGGGACGTGCTCAGAGCAGACCGCAGCCGCTCTCCCGAGGCCACGTCTTCCGGATTTCGGGGGGAGGATCCCACCGTAGCGCAGCGTTCCGCCCGGCTCGACCGCAGCGAAGGCAGACGATTTTCCTATATTTTTTGTCACTGGATGAGGCACCGCCGTCCGTGAGTGGGCGGACGGGTTGGCGCTGCCCTCCGGTCGGAGGGCGCCTGGTCCCCGTCCCCGGCGGGATCCCTGCTCTGCGTCGAATAAAATACGCGGTATGCGTCGTTACCGTAGTCCGTTACCGTCAAGCAGTTCGATGCGCATCGGCTGCTGCCCGCTAGTGGCAGACGTGCAGCGCCTAGCCTCGTCTGCATCCTGTGTCCCCCACCCTGGTGGATCTTGACGTAGCCAGACTTTAATCTTGACCGCGCCTAAGTTGAAAAGCCCCGCCGCTGATTGGCCGGCGCTGTCTTATCTCTGCCACTGCAGCGCTGCTCGTAGGAAGCTTCACCTGGAGCGCTTGCAACACCGGTAGATGATCTAATTGCCCTGATCGCGGGGGGAAGAGCGGAATGCCGCAGGCATGGCGACGCTGGCGATGCTCTGGTGACGCTCCCTGACTGTAGAGGATGGATGTAGTGGCCGACTGGAGCGGAGAATGGATGGACACAAGCAGGTGGCAGCTTCTCCAGAAGCGGCATGGACGGGCAGAATAGAATTCCAGCGCAACCAGCCAGGTGAAAGTAATTAGGAATTATTTTATTGTCACGGCCGCTGCGAACCAGACCCTCCTGGGATAGCTTGTCATCCAGCTGTCCCATCGTCTGGAGATTCATTGGCAATTTTGCCACGGCACACGCAGGCTCTCTACTCCAACCCCACAGTCCTAGACTTTTTTTTTTCCGGGCTTTCACCAACCCATCATTTCGGAGAGGAGCATTTGAATTCCCGGCCTTGCCCACCTCTTTCTTTCTCTTCTTCCTCCTCTTCCTCTCTTCCCTCGCTCCCTCACTCTCTCACTCACACTCGCAACAGACGCTGGGTCGATAGCCATCCTCTGTGCTTCCCTCGGTCTGCTGCTAGGCTGTTATCGTTGTTGGCCCCAGCCGTCGTGACGACATCGTGTCTTGCCTATCTCTCACCCCGCCCTCACCGTCACCATCGCGAGAACCACGTCCCTGAGAAATAAATAAGGACCCCCCTCCCAACTGTTTCGCATTCTCTGTCGGTCACCGGCGGAAGAATGGGTCTCTTGGAGGAAACCTATGGAAATGAATTAATTGAAGAGCAGACTCCCCAGGAGTACTCCGCGTTTAAGCCCGAGAAGGGCTATGGCTGGGCGGAGGCCCTGCCCGCGAAGCAGGGTCTCTACAACCCAGAACTTGAGAAGGATGCTTGTGGTGTAGGCTTTACTGCGTAAGTTTCTCTGGCCAATTTTCTGACTCTTAATTAATTTTTCTTTTCTCGATTTGACGCGATTATCCATGGCTAATACACGCACACAGCCATATTAAGGGCAAGGCGAGCCACAAAATCGTCAGCGATGGTGAGTCTTTCTAAAAACTATGCCATTGCGTTTCTCCGTGGACTTGCTTATTGATGACCCTCTCCTACAGCCCGCAATTTGCTATGCAACATGACCCATCGTGGAGCCGTTGGCTCCGACGCACGAGATGGTGACGGTGCTGGTGTGATGACTAGCATTCCGCACAAGTTCTTCGTGAAAAACTTTGCACGCGAGGCTGGCGTCGAGCTTCCCCCATTGGGACAATATGCTGCGGGTAACCTCTTCTTCAAGCCCGATAATGAGGCGCTGAAGGAGTCCATTGCGACTTTCGAGGAGATCGCAGAGTCCCTGGGATTGCGAGTTCTCGGTTGGCGTGAGGTTCCCCGCGACTCCAGCCTGCTGGGTCCGGCCGCGTTGTCGCGTGAGCCTCTGATTATGCAGCCCTTCGTTGTGCTTCGCTCTGCCTATGGCGATGGCAATAAGCCCGAGATCACCGACCCCGAGAAGTTCGATGAGAAGCTGTTCGAGCGTCAGCTGTACGTGTTGCGGAAGCGGGCCACTCATGTCCTTGGCCTGGCGAACTGGTTCTATCTTTGCTCTCTCAGCAACAGGAACATCGTGTACAAGGGCCAGTTGGCACCAGTTCAAGTCTACCAGTACTACCACGACCTCGTCAACGTGGACTACGAAGCCCATTTCGCTCTGGTCCACTCTCGTTTCTCTACCAACACTTTCCCCTCCTGGGATCGCGCACAGCCGTTGCGATGGGCTGCCCACAACGGTGAAATCAACACTCTCCGAGGGAACAAGAATTGGATGAGAGCGAGAGAAGGGGTGCTGAAGTCGGACATCTTCGGTGATGAACTCGACTACTTATACCCCATCGTGGAGGATGGCGGCTCCGACTCCGCTGCTTTTGATAATGTTCTGGAACTCTTGATGATCAACGGTGTTTTGTCCCTCCCGGAAGCGGTGATGCTCATGGTCCCAGAAGCCTGGCAGGATAACCCTTCCATGGACCCAGCCAAGGCGGCATTCTACGAATGGGCAGCATGCCAGATGGAGCCTTGGGATGGCCCTGCGTTGTTCACCTTCTCGGACGGTCGCTACTGTGGTGCGAACCTCGACCGCAATGGTCTCCGTCCGTGCCGATTCTATGTGACTGACGACGATCGCATCATCTGTGCCTCCGAAGTCGGTACGATCGATCTGGACCCCGAAACCATTGTCCAGAAGGGCCGTCTGCAGCCGGGTAAGATGCTGCTGGTCGACACTGTCGCCGGCCGCATCATCGACGATGCTGAGCTGAAGCACACCGTTTCTCACCGCCATGACTTCCGAGCTTGGCTGGACAAGGAACTGCTCACTCTCCCTAACGTTTACAAGTCCTTGCAGGAGCAAAACGAAGACTTCAGCGTCACGCTGGATGACTCCACTGTCCAGAACGATGCTCGTCTGAAAGCATTCGGCTATTCTTTTGAGCAGGTCAGTCTGCTTCTGGGACCTATGGCTGCCGATTCCAAGGAGGCCTTGGGTTCGATGGGCAACGACGCACCACTGGCATGCCTGGCTCAGCAGCCTCGCTTGCTTTATGAGTATTTCCGTCAGCTTTTCGCGCAGGTTACCAACCCGCCCATTGATCCCATTCGTGAGGCCATTGTCATGTCTCTGGAATGCTATGTTGGCCCTCAGGGTAATCTGCTGGAAATGGACCCCTCGCAGTGCCACCGCCTCCTGCTGCCATCTCCTATTCTCACCCTCAGCGAATTCAAAGCGGTGAAGAATATCACCAAGGTTCACAAGGACTGGCCCGTGAAGGTCATCGACATCACGTTCGAGAAACAGAAGGGCGTTCAAGGTTACCTGGACGCCCTCGATGCCATCTGTGATGCGGCGACGGAAGGTATTCAGAATGGAGACAAGATCCTCATCCTTTCTGACCGTGCCACCTCTGCGGACCGCGTCCCGGTTTCTGCTCTTCTGGCCACCGGTCTTGTCCACCACCACCTTGTCCGCAACAAGTGGAGGTCCCTGGCCGCCCTGGTCGTTGAGACCGGAGAAGCCCGTGAGGTCCACCACATGTGCGTGCTCGTGGGCTATGGTGCCGATGCTATTTGCCCGTATCTGGCGATGGAGTGCATCCTCAAGATGAATCGCGAGAAGCTCATCCGTAAGCCGCTGTCTGACGAAAAAGTCCTTGAGAACTACAAGGCCTCGTGTGACGGCGGTATCCTCAAAGTCATGAGCAAGATGGGTATTTCGACTCTGCAGTCATACAAGGGCGCCCAGATTTTCGAGGCCCTTGGTATTGATGACAGCGTCATTGATCGCTGCTTTGCGGGTACCGCAAGCCGCATTCGCGGTCTGACCTTTGAGCAGATTGCCCAGGATGCCTTTGCTTTCCACGAAAGAGGATTCCCGTCTCGACAAATTGTGGAAATCCCTGGATTGCCGGAGTCGGGTGAATACCACTGGCGTGACGGTGGTGAGGCTCACGTCAACGACCCGGTCAGCATTGCGAACATCCAGGACGCTGTGCGCACGAAGAACGACAAGTCCTATGAAGCCTACGCCCGATCTGAGCATGAACAGATCAAAAACTGTACACTGCGGGGTATGCTCGAGTTTGACTTTGAATCGCGCACTCCAATTCCGATTGAGCAAGTCGAGCCATGGACTGAGATTGTCCGCCGATTCGTCACCGGTGCCATGTCCTACGGATCTATCTCCATGGAATCGCACACCACTCTCGCCATCGCCATGAATCGCCTGGGCGGCAAGTCAAACACCGGTGAAGGTGGTGAGGATCCAGAGCGCAGTAAGAGGTTGGAGAATGGAGATACAATGAGATCCGCTATCAAACAGGTCGCTTCCGGCCGATTCGGTGTCACCTCCAACTATCTTGCTGATGCGGATGAGCTGCAAATCAAGATGGCTCAGGGTGCTAAGCCAGGTGAAGGAGGTGAACTGCCAGGTCACAAGGTGGCAGGGCCCATTGCTCGTACTCGTCACTCTACTCCTGGTGTTGGTCTGATTTCTCCACCACCGCACCACGACATCTACTCCATTGAGGACCTGAAGCAGCTTATCTATGATCTCAAGTGTTCCAACCCTCGTGCACGAGTCTCCGTGAAGCTCGTGTCGGAGGTCGGTGTCGGTATTGTTGCTGCTGGTGTCGCAAAGGCCAAGGCGGATCATATTCTGATCTCTGGCCACGACGGTGGTACCGGTGCTTCCCGATGGACCGGTATCAAGTACGCGGGCCTTCCGTGGGAATTGGGTCTTGCTGAAACCCATCAGACGCTGGTTCTTAACGATCTCCGTGGCCGAGTCGTCGTCCAAACCGATGGTCAACTCCGCACGGGACGCGATGTCGCTATCGCATGCCTGCTTGGTGCCGAAGAATTTGGTTTCGCAACAGCGCCTTTGATTGCCATGGGATGCATTATGATGCGGAAGTGTCACGTGAGCAGACTCCCCAAACTCACATTTTCTTTTATTCTTTGTTTTTCTGCCTTTTTTTTTTCGCAATGTTTTATCTTGTTTTGCTTTTTCTCGCGATGTTTTTCTCTCAATGCTCTGTATGGAGCGGTTGCTGACATAATCCCGTCCAGTTGAACACGTGCCCAGTCGGAATCGCGACCCAGGATCCCGAACTCCGCAAGAAGTTTAAGGGCACGCCCGAACACGTGATTAACTTCTTCTACTATGTGGCCAATGAGCTGCGGGCAATCATGGCCAAACTCGGTTTCCGGACCATCAATGAGATGGTGGGACGGGCTGAACTGCTCAAGGTCAGGGACGACATCCGAACAACCAAGCAGCAGAATATCGATTTGTCTCTGATCTTGACTCCTGCTCACTCCCTGCGTCCCGGGGTTGCTACCTACAACGTCCGCAAGCAGGATCACCGCCTCCATGTCCGCCTCGACAACAAGCTTATCGCCGAGTCTGAGCTTGCTCTGGAGAAGGGCTTGCCTTGCAGAATTGAGTGCGACATTGTTAACACTGATCGGGCCTTTGGTGCTACCCTTTCTTACCAGATCAGCCGTCGGTACGGAGAGGCTGGACTTCCGCACGACACTATTCATGTAAACATCAAGGGCTCTGCTGGTCAATCTTTCGGCGCCTACCTGGCTCCTGGTGTGACCTTGGAGCTCGAAGGTGACGCCAACGACTATGTCGGTAAGGGCTTGTCCGGTGGTCGTCTGATTATCTACCCACCACGCGGTGCCGTCTACAAGGCCGAGGAGAACATCATTGTCGGTAACGTGTGTCTCTACGGTGCTACGAGCGGTACCTGCTTCTTCCGTGGTGTGGCTGCCGAACGTTTTGCGGTCCGCAACTCGGGAGCCACTGCCGTTGTGGAGGGTGTCGGCGACCATGGCTGTGAATACATGACCGGCGGTCGTGTGCTGGTTCTCGGGCCCACTGGACGCAACTTCGCTGCCGGTATGTCTGGAGGTATCGCTTATGTTCTTGACGTCAACCAAGACTTCCACTCCAAGATCAACATGGAGATGGTTGAGGTGTCCGGCCTTGAGGACCCAGCTGAAATTGCCTTTGTCCGTGGCCTCATCGAGGATCACCATCACTACACCGGCTCCGAGCTCGCTGCACGCATTCTTCTGGACTTCAACCGTGCCCTTCCTCGCTTCGTCAAAGTCCTGCCTACCGACTACAAGCGAGTCCTGCAGGAGGAAGCTGCCAAGGCGGAGGCTGCTAAGAAGGCGGAGTTCTCACTTCCCAAGCTGCCCAGCAGCGTTCCCGAAGAGAAGCCGAAGCACCAGCATGAAGAAGCTAAGAAGAGCGACGTTTTGGATATCGAAGACAGCGTCAGTGACTCCAAGACGGAGAAGAAACGAACTGCCCTCATTCTCGACAAGACCAGAGGGTTCATGAAGTACAGCCGGCGCAGTGAGAAGTATCGCAGCCCCGCCACCCGCACGCGCGACTGGGCAGAGCTCTCTAGCCGTCTTACTGAGGACGAGCTGAAGTACCAGTCTGCACGTTGCATGGACTGCGGTGTCCCCTTCTGCCAGTCTGAAACTGGTTGCCCAATTTCGAACATCATTCCCAAGTGGAATGAGCTTGTCTTCCAGAACCAGTGGCAGGATGCCCTGAACCGCCTCCTCATGACCAACAACTTCCCTGAGTTCACTGGCCGTGTCTGCCCTGCCCCCTGTGAGGGCGCTTGCGTGCTGGGTATCAATGATGATCCAGTGGGCATCAAGTCTATTGAATGCGCTATCATTGATCGCGGCTTCGAGATGGGCTGGATCGTTCCTCGACCGCCGAAGACTCGCACCGGTAAGACTGTTGCCATCATTGGTTCCGGTCCTGCTGGTCTCGCTGCTGCTGATCAGCTCAACCGCGCTGGTCACACTGTCACTGTCTATGAGCGTGCGGACCGCATTGGAGGTCTGCTCATGTACGGAATTCCGAACATGAAGCTCGACAAGAAGATTGTTCAACGACGTGTTGACCTCTTGGCTGCCGAGGGCATCAAGTTCGTTCCCAACACTCCGGTCGGTCCCGACCATGAGGTTACTTTGCAGTCCCTGCGCGCTTCCAATGATGCCGTCATCATCGCCACTGGAGCCACTGTTGCTCGCGATCTCAAGATTCCTGGTCGTGAGCTCGAGGGTATTCACTTTGCTATGCAGTTCTTGCACAAGAATACCAAGTCCCTGCTTGACTCCGGACATGCCGACGGCGCGTACATCTCTGCTAAGGACAAGAATGTCGTCGTCATTGGTGGTGGTGATACCGGCAATGACTGCATTGGTACCTCGCTTCGTCATGGTGCCAAGAGCGTGACCAACTTTGAGCTTCTGCCGCAGCCTCCGCCAGAGCGAGCTCGTGACAACCCATGGCCGCAGTGGCCTCGTATCTACCGTGTCGATTACGGTCATGCTGAGGTCAAGACGCACATGGGCAAGGACCCACGTGAATACTGTATCATGTCTAAGGAGTTCGTCGACGACGGCAATGGCCATGTGAAGGGCATCAACACCGTGCGTGTTGAATGGACAAAGAGTGCCACTGGCGGCTGGGACATGAAGACTATTGAAGGCAGCGAGCAGTTCTTCCCCGCCGACCTGGTCCTGCTGTCTATGGGTTTCCTGGGACCTGAGGACCGTCTGTTGGGTGATGAGATTGAACGCGATGCTCGGAAGAACATCAAGACTCCTCCTGGTCAATACTCGACGAATGTTCCTGGAGTCTTCGCCGCCGGAGATTGCCGCCGTGGACAGTCTCTGATCGTCTGGTAAGTTATATCGTCGCTCTTGCATGTGGATATACGGACTAACAGATCGATCCAGGGGCATCAACGAGGGTCGCCAAGCGGCTCGTGAAGTCGACTCTTATCTGATGGGCACTAGCTCTCAGCTTCCTGTGACTGGAGGCATTGTCCGTCGTCCGGCTGCTGACACCGTCCCTCAGCCAGTCCAAGTGGCCACTGCTTAAGGATGACACGACCCAGCTGAAGCTTGGCAAATATTGCGATGGCTTCGAAGTCACGACCTGACTATCTCAGCCAAGCTGAATATGGCAGTGTCTATTTCAGAGCATGGAACCTCCGGGCTTACGGCGAATCTTTTATGACGGAGTCACGGAACAAAGTCAACCACATCAACAATACCTTATGTTTGGTTATGAAAAGATACAATATACCCCAGACTTGGAGCGCAACGTTGCATCTCTTTCCTTTTTTTTTTCCGAGTTCGTTCAGTCTTCGTCATGCACAGGTTGAAGGAACCATGGCGTTAGTGTCGATACTGTTAACTCCATCTATACTATCCGTTTTTGGGGCGGTCATAGATTTTTTCGATGGGTTTCAGAAGACACATGGCTGGATGAATGAATGAGAGCGATCGACTGCGGGAAAAAAAAAACGGACTGGAGGCACACTGAAATTTCTTTTGTTAGTGTCGAAATGTTTTGCGTTGATTTCTGCAGGTTCTTTTTTCTTATTGTCTTCATGTTTCTGACCGCGTTCGATTGATTATGTTTTGCCATGATGTTTTCTCTGTGATGGTAGTTTGTGTTAGCCTCTTTTTTTTCTCTCTCTTTTTTTCTTTGGTTGTATATATTTGCTTCAATTTCAAACTGAGTTCAATTCAAATTCTATGCGCTATACATACGTAGGGTATGATTATCCGTCGCTTTTTTTTTTAGCGTTTTCTTCCACATTAATGCTAGTATTATTATTGAGAAGATTCTTGGGGTATTGCGGATGGAATGATTCGGTCATATATCTATCTAGGTATCTGCATCTCAGGCGGGCTACTGACTCAGATTATCCTTCCCACAGAATGCTTGTCCTGAATGGTGATTATGTTCTCTCCAGGCGGACGTCAGACTCATATGGATCCATATTTGCCTGCCAGCCATGTTTTCATAGCTACATGAATCCTTTTGTTCATCTTTAGAGTATATCACTATTGACCAGCAGAGAACCTAATCAAGACGATAGAAGGCATTAGACAGGGAGCAAGTAAAGGTGATGTTGGCCTAGCCAATGTAAGTTGTTTGCTTAACCAGGCTGTGACCCATGCTGAATTGTGTTATATAGATACTGTGGAAAGGATCAGTCAAACATACTGTTATGAGCCTACTATCCCTCTTAATCTTGGATAAAGCTGCCATGTTATCCTGGTTGCTCTCTCCATCTTATACTATTAGATTCGATATGCCAGCCAAATGGCTTGTTTAGGAATACTACTAGCCTGGAGCACTTTTCGCAGAATGGACCATATTAAAGAGCAGCTGTCTTGGTTTGAAAAAAAAAAAAGACAACTATCTCCATCTATATTGCAACCAGAGCCTGGCTGTATGATGAGTGATCCTCGATGCAAAGTCCAACCTGCCCATAAGGGATCCTGATCGACATAACCAAAACGCTTTTGCCCATGGTGGCAATATTCTTCGCCATAATTCTCGTTATATCTTTTTTTTTTTTAAAAAAAATGCGAGTAATAAGAACACGTTCAAAACATGACTGGGGGTTGTTTCTTTCCTATCGTAATGTACATACAGTGCATGCGTAACTTTCTATCCAGACATAAAGAATGGGTATCTGTCCACTCCGCCTTGGTGCCCATAGTTATACAAGAACGAGAAGAACGAGAGATGTCTATATATTTCCATTATCCGACAAAGCCATTCTCCATCCCTCTTTCTGCAGTCAATCATTGTTGCCGACGAGCCACTTCTTCTTCTTCTTCTTTCATCCGCCTTTCAAGAGCAGCGAAATCTCCCTGGAAGGCATTCTTCACCGGCTCCGTTCGGACCTCCCACACATCCTCGCTGCTCGGGCCCGTTTTGTATTTGATGGCCTTTTTCCGGTAATGATCCCGGATCATCTCCTTGCGTTGCTCGTCCGGGTAGGCCTTGGACTTCATGCAGAACCAGAAATTCTTCCAGTGTTCACTGCAGGACCGCAGCTCGCCGTAGCGATAGATGTTGACAAACTGGCCGCCAAAGGATTGGCAGAAGAATGCGTAGTCGAACGCAGAGCGGCAGTCCATGGTGTCTGGATACAATGACTCGGGATGGATCGAAGCAGGAGGGTCTTTGGGCTTTTTCGTCTCCGCTTCTTCGGCGGGTTGGGCGTTGGAGGACGGTTTTGCCGTTCCCTCGAGGCCGGCAAGAAATTCTTTGAATTCTGCTTCCGCCTGTTCATCGCGCGTTATCGGCTTCGACGGTTTTGGCGGCACAGCGGACGGCTGGGGAGGTTGCCCTGCTTCCTCCAAGGGCGCAGGAGATGGGGGCTGAGCGGAGCTTTGCTGCTCATCTTTGCGTGGTGTGGAGCTCCACCACCAGCCCATTATTGTCGCGTCGAAGATCCTGCGGTGCGTTTGTCGAGGAAGAAGAATTGACTGCGGAGGACGGCGTCGGAGGTTGTGACGGGGAAGATTGATAGAATTGAATCCGCCTTGGCGTGGCCGATAATACGCTGCGTCCCGATCGGGCAACTGCCTTCCCAGCGACGTCATTGGGCTGGTAGATAAACGCAGCACAACAGTCAACCAGCAGCAGCTCCTCTGCCGCATTCGCCATGATGCGGGCTGCGCTCCCAATATGGGTACCAGACCCTGTTTGTTCATTGTCACGTTTGAGGACCCGTCACATGCTCCTACGTCCTCCTATAGCTTGTGGCCCGTATGCGCAACGCACGCAG
Source organism: Rasamsonia emersonii CBS 393.64 (assembly GCF_000968595.1). Taxonomy (NCBI): domain Eukaryota; kingdom Fungi; phylum Ascomycota; class Eurotiomycetes; order Eurotiales; family Trichocomaceae; genus Rasamsonia; species Rasamsonia emersonii. Next base: position 38,782 of record NW_013562623.1, on the reverse strand, counting down.
CTTCTATCAGCCGCAGGCGTGCGATACTCGACAAACAGGCCGTACGAAGAGGGGCGCATCAAAGTAGAGCGTAATGAAGGAATGCTTTTCATCAACAGTGAGCGTCTTCTACCATTCGACGTATCAAATCCCATTAATTGGTTATGATGCGTATCTACAGACATCGCCCCGCTACGACTCCAGTGGTTCTTCCGCCTGTCACCGGTGAGCGAGGGTCAATTTGTTGACCGTGTTTTGAGACAGTTTAATCAGCCCTCCTACGCCGCTGCAGACCACTGGGCCATCGCAAGACGGGCCATGCCGCCTGATTGGAACATTGAGATCAAGGCGGTTGTTCCTCGACTGAAAGAAGGCGGGCTGTTTGTGAAGTACTCCCGTCCGCCTGATAAAACCGATGAGGAGATAGAAGAGGCCGTGAAAATCCATCTAATGGACAAGCCGATAAGACCGTGGTTCAATCCGTTTGACCAGGTCGGGGTAGGGCGCGTCGTGGGGAATCCATGGATCGAGGACCTGCATCGCTTTCCGAGCCCCAAGTTGAAGGTCGAGTTTTGTCCGACGTCGCCCGAAACCACTGCGACCGAACTGACGCAAGAAGCCTTATATACCATTTTCCGAAAGTATGGGAAACTGAGGGATATAGAACGGCAACAACCGGGGTCGCCGGTTACACCCAAGTTCGCCTACGTGGAGTTCAGTCGGGTTAAATTCGCCGTCTTGGCCAGGAGTTGCGTGCATGGTCTGACAGTCATAGAAAAGGATGGGGGCGGTAAACATGGCACGGTTCTGAAGATCACATACGAGCGAAAGATCAAAGGCTCCTGGATCAGGGAGTGGCTGTTCAATCATCCCAGAATCGTCATTCCCACCTTAGCCGCGCTGATCGCGGGGATAACTGTCATCATCTTCGATCCGATCCGCACGGCATTTATCAAGCTCCGGATCAAATACTTACTGAATACCGAGGAGAAGGGCTTTTGGGAGTGGATCCGAAAGCAAGTAAGAAGGGCAAATATTCTCTCCTCTGGGCACCAAAAGAGCCAAAGCAATATACTCGCAGCAATCTGGGACAATCGCAAGAATGATGTCGCTCAATTGCAGTCTTGGTTGATGGAGAGCGCAGGTACTTTTATCGTCGTCCAAGGCCCACACGGCTCGGAAAAGCGAGAGCTGGTTATTCAGTCGCTGAAGCGGCATAGATACAAGGTCATTATTGATTGCAAGCCTATCCAAGAAGCGAGAGGAGACTCTGCAATGATTTCCGCTGCGGCGACCCAGGTGGGCTACCGACCCGTCTTCTCCTGGATGAATAGTATCAGCAGCTTTATCGACCTGGCTTCCCAGGGTATAATCGGGACAAAAGCTGGATTTTCGGACACACTGGATGCGCAGCTTGGTAAGATCTGGGCCAACACTGGAAATGCCCTCAAGCAGATTGCGCTAGAGGAGCGGGGAAAGGATGATCGAGATTCTCAATTGTCAGAGGAAGAGTATCTAGAGGCGCATCCGGAGCGGCGACCCGTCGTGGTGATCGATAATTTCCTGTACCGGGCCAGCGAAAAGACTCTGGTCTACGACAAGCTGGCGCAATGGGCTGCTGCGCTGACAACAGAGAATATTGCACATGTGATCTTTTTGACAACGGACCCATCGTATCCCAAGTCTCTCAGCAAGGCGTTGCCCAATCAAGTGTTTCGGACCATCTCGCTCGGTGACTGCTCTCTTGAAGTCGGGAAGAAATTCCTTCTGAGTTACCTGGAGCGTAATGGTGGTGATGACGGCTCCAAGCCAGGTTTATCTCAAGGATTGGAAGACTTAGAAAGCTGCGTCGCCACCTTGGGAGGTCGTCTGCCGGACTTGGAATTTATGGCACGTCGGATCAAGGCAGGAGAGAGCCCTCAAAGTTTGTTATTCTGCTTCTTCCATGAATGACACCTATGTGCGCGCTGACTAAATGCCCCAGGTGCTGTGAATCGGATCATCGAACAGTCTGCTGCGGAAATCCTGAAATTCTTCGTCCTGGAAGTCGATCCCGACACTCGGCACTGGACTCGCGAACAGGCATGGTACCTCATCAAAGAGTTGGCAAATTCGGAAGATGCAGTTGTCCCGTACAACCAAATCTTACTCTCTGGGCTCTTCAAGGAGAGAGGAGAGGCCGTGATCGAGGCTCTTGAACAAGCAGAGCTGGTCGCGGTCGTCTCGGTTAATGGCCGACCGTCTGCCATTAAGCCTGCCCGGCCAGTATATCACGCTGCATTCAGACGTCTGACCGGGGATAAAGTGTTACGCAGCCGCCTCGACCTGGCTGTTCTCGCTCTGCTGATTGGGAACGAGAATAAGAAAATTAGCAAGTATGAAGATGAGCTTCAGTTGCTTGGCCGCCTTCACAAGCAACCGAGTCAGCTTACCTCGCGGGTCCAATGGGTGCTGCGGAAGATCGAGCATGCACAGGCAAAAGTGGAGCGGTACGAAATGGAAAGCGCATCTCTGGACCGGGTTTTGCAATCTGAGCGCTGAAAGAATTCTACTACTCTGTCAAAACGATGGGCATCGGAATCGTTCTTTTTTTTTTTAACTTTTTCTTGAAAAGGACTGCATATACAAATATATCCGGGATGTTAATGGCTTGGTCAAGTGACGAGAAGGCCTAGATGTGAGTCCGTTTTCCAAAGGTCAATCATGTTGCAGATGGGCCAAGAAGTGCCTTAGCTCTATGCTTTTGTTGGTCTGCATGCAGAGCTCCAACACATGATCAGAGGGTTATCGCGCATTCTTCCATCATGCCTAATATCATACCAACTGGCATCTAGTCGCCTTTGGAGGCTCTACGGAGTATAGCCCGAGTCATCCAAATAAGGGACGCCGATCGATCAACTAAATGACGTAACTGCTAGCATGTCCTGGCTGATGCTGCAACCTTGCAGAGCTTAGCTTCTCCCATTATATTCTCGTTTGTGAAGCTGTAGCTAGAAATACTTGGACCATATAAGTAAGTAGTTCATAATTACCTAGGGAGGCAGAAGGACTTTGTTTATTATTCCAGCCTCACAAGATCAAGAAATTAATCATTGGAAATGAATAATAAGCTCCGTGCCAAATCCAGACTTCCGGTTCCCGCAGTGGAGCCTCACGTGACGCAAAAGCAGCAAGACATCCAGACGGTCCTCTGTGATATCACAGGATGCCTTTAATTCCGTAATGAGAAAAAAAAAGAAATGCATCGACTACTTTATTCGAACATAAAATATAATGCACAGCAAGCGGGAGAAAATCAAAATCTCTGAAGTGGTCGGTCAATTCGATCCCTCGCAATGGACGGAGATCGGACCAGCGCTAAAGCGGCGCAGCAGCGCGCGTCTCATGTCACACAGCCCAAACCTCCCATCTCCACAGCTTCTCCTTGATTCTTTCTGCAGAGGTTGAGAGGCTTTCCTACTTCGAGGGGGGCATGAAAAAAAATCTTATCCCTCTCGTATAACTGCACAGCACCGATGGGGATTGGGCTGCTGGCCGATTGCACTGGTTCGAATCTCTTGCTGTGCCATCACGTGGATCTGATACACTAGAGAGCCTCTCCGTTTGTGTTCGTCGCAGCTCGTCTTTTTTTTTTGGATATTCGTTTGTGAGACTGCAACTGGAAAGATAATTTCAGAAAAGATCCAAAGATGGAGGCCTACGTTACGGTGCCCCATCGGGTGGTGCAGGTCGTGGAGGACATCACCCCGACGCTGGCCCTGCAGACGTTCATTGCGGTGCTGTTCTTCTCATGTCTCGCCACGCGAATCATCAGCGGTCTGCAAAGCCGGCCGAAGAAGGTCATCGAGGGCGAACCGCATCCGGTCAGGAAGCTTCCTTACTGGATTCCTGGGCTGGGACACTTGGTGTCTGTGGCCAGGGGCCACCGAGACTTCATTCTCAAGGCAGGGTCCGTTTTACTTCTCTCTGCTCCTGCTCCTATAAAAGCGACAAATACAAGAAACTGACCATGCCGCAGACAAACCATCAACGAGCCGATCGTGGCGCTTCAGATGGGGCGCCAGACTCATAACATGATCTTCTCGCCGTCCATGACCAAGGCGCTATTTGCCCACCGAGGCGCATCGACGGATTTCTTCGTGTTTCGCATCATGGAAAACGTGTTTGGTGATGGAGGTGCAACTCGGCGCATGGACAAGAGCCATATAAAGTCTCTTAACCATGCTCTGGGCCTGATCTTGCGGGAGCCTTATGTGACGGATACCTCGTCGGCTGCAGTCAAACTCATCCAACAGGAGATCGCCAACTTGGTTTCCTTCGCCCACAGCGTTGTCGATCAAAATGTCTGGGAACGCGGCAGCGACGTCTCCGTGGTCGACGGTAGCGATCCTCCTGTCGCCGAGGCGAATCTATTCGCGCTGACAAGGAGCTTTATCGCATACATCACGACGACCGCCTTCATGGGGACATCATTCGTCGAGTTCTACCCCGGTCTTCTGCAAGACATGTGGACCTTTGATAAGGCATTCTCTCTGCTTATTGCAGGAGCCCCCAAATGGCTTCCTATGCCGAGTGTGTCGGCCGCGTATGGTGCTCGTGATCGTCTTCACAAGCTCGTTACCGCGCTGCATATGGCGTTTGCGGCTGTCGAGGATGGCCGCGATCCAGGGGTCATGCTCCGTGATCTTGACGACCTTTCCGAGATGATCAAGCAGCGTATGCGGACCTGGAGGAAGGCTGGGTATTCCCCAAGCGTTGCTGCCAAAGGAGACCTGGCCGTGCTCTGGGCTATGAATGTGAACAGTTCGAGCATTGTTTTCTGGATCCTGCTCCACATTTATTCAGACCCTAGTCTGCATGCTGCACTGGAAGAGGAAATGGCACCCTTTGTCAAAGCTTCTCGTCTTACTCCCAAAGAGACTGGCCTTCCGTTCGCCGAGCCGCCGCGTCTCTCTCTTAACCTGGAGGGGTTGCTCACCTCGTGCCCGCTGCTCCGAGCGACGTTCTATGAGGCCATCCGGATGTACACTAACTCCGCGTCCTACCGAGAGCTGTCCAGCGACCTCACCCTGACCGAATCGGCCGAAGACGCGGCCATCTTTGGAGCCGCGCAGCCACGGTCGTACCACTTCCGCAAGGGCGATATCCTTGTCGTGCCCAATGGCGCACATCAAATGGATCCTCGGTACCATAAGAATCCCGATAAATTCGACCCCCATCGATTCATCGTGAAGGATCCGGAAACGGGCAAGGTGTCGACAGAGATGGGCACGATTCGGCCTTTCGGCGGTGGTGCATCGATGTGCAAGGGACGTGTCTTTGCGGAACGCGAAATATTGGCCTTCACCGCTGCCATTCTCGCGCTGTGGGACGTCAAACCCGTGAGCCCGAAGGGCTGGAAGCGTCCGGGTTTAAAGCCCGGGAGCGCTACCTATATCCCGGTTGGCGATGTGAGAGTCCGGATGAAGCATCGTGTCTAGTTGGCTATATGGTTTTGTAATGTTTATAACATCTTTTTCTTTTTCTTTCTTTTTTTTGTTCGGGTTATATATATGTATCTATATGCATATTTTCTATGTCATATTCTTAGATCACATAGAGGACAGGCCAGCGCGGAGTTCTAGGATTAAGCGAAGCAACCTTAATGTTTTTGGGCTTATCACCAGCCTATGCCTTCTCCAACCGTCGACTTTTGTCACTGTGTTGTAAGCATATCCACAGCCGTCTTGATCGTCTCCTTGACAGTTTCCGCTGCGGAGAAGAATCCGAGATCGCGGAGTTACTCCACCACGATGTATCGGCCCAACTCCGCATCCGCTGGCCACTCGTGTCCAGCATATTAGAAAAAAGGTTGCTCTAGGCCTCCTGCTGTCTTATTGCTGTAAAAGTAAATAATCGATTGTATCCCTTCACCTTTTATAAGAAATAATATAGGTTGACATCACCATCCAGCATGCCACAAGACGAGGCCGAGCACCTCCCGAAGGACGACTACGATCTGTCCAAACCCATCTCATCCACGTCTGGCCTGCGGCAGGGACTCACCTCGTATGGAGATGCGCATTTCTCTCTGTTCCTGAGGAAAGCCTTCATCAAGGCCCTGGGGTATTCTGATGATGCACTCTCTCGGCCCATCATCGGCATAATCAACACCTACTCCAGCTACAACCCCTGCCATGCCAACGTGCCCCAGCTCATCGAAGCCGCCAAACGCGGTGTGCAGCTTCACGGCGGTCTCGCCGTTGACTTTCCCACGATCACGTTGCATGAGTCGTTCGCGCATCCGACGAGTATGTTCCTGAGGAACCTGATGAGCATGGACACGGAGGAGATGATCCGCGCGCAGCCAATGGATGCCTGCATTATGATCGGAGGTATTTGATTCTCCTTCTTATTTATCTTCTTCTCATCCGTCTATAGTAGAGTATTCTACACGAGTATACTTTTTCTTCTTTTAGGGCATGATTCTGACGAGGAAGCAGGATGCGACAAGACAGTCCCCGCCCAGCTCATGGGTGGCATCTCAGCCAATAAACCAGTGCTTCCTTTGGTCACTGGTCCGATGATGTCCGGGAGTCATCGAGGCCAGAGACTGGGTGCCTGCACCGACTGCAGAAACAATTGGGCGGCCTATCGAGCGGGAGAGATTGATATAGAAGAGATCTCCGCCATCAACGAAGAGCTGGCGCCCACAGTGAGCTTCCCACTCTTCCGGAATTCTTGAATGTGATTGACGACCATTTCTGACTTCTCCAGATTGGAACCTGTGGTGTCATGGGCACCGCGAGTACGATGGCCTGTATCACTGCCGCCTTGGGGCTGATGCCTCTTCGAGGCGCTACCGCCCCTGCAGTCTCCTCTAGCCGTCTCAGAATTGCGGAGGAGACGGGTGCGAATGCTGTCGCTGTCGCCAAGGCAAAGCGTACGCCGCAGGATATACTCTCAAAAGAATCCTTTCTGAATGCGATAACTGTTCTCCAGGCGATTGGCGGCTCAACTAATGCTGTGGTTCACCTGCTAGCGATTGCCAATAGACATCCACAGCTCAAGGGGGTGATTACATTACAGACATTCGACGAGATCGGCCGGAAAACGCCGCTTCTGATAGACCTGAAACCAAGCGGCGACAATTATATGAATGACTTCCACAATGCGGGCGGTATGCTGGCGCTGCTGCACACGCTTCGACCGCTTCTCCATCTGTCTGCCATGACCATAACCGGCAGGACCCTGGGCGAGGTTCTTGACGAGTCTCCGTTCCGCACATTTCCCTTCTCGCAGCAGGTTATCAGGCCTCTCTCTAATCCTCTCTATCCCTCGTCGTCCCTCGTCGTGCTTCGCGGAAACATCGCTCCTGACGGCGCGGTGATGAAAGCGTCTGCATCGAAAGACCGCTCCCTCTTGCGCCATTCCGGTCCGGCCGTAGTGTTTGAAAACAGCGCTGATCTAGCCAGGAGGATCGACGATCCAGACTTGCCGGTGACCAAGGACTCAGTCCTGGTGCTAAAGGGCATTGGGCCCATCGGCAATCCCGGCATGCCCGAGGCTGGCCTGATCCCGCTTCCGCGCAAACTGGGAGCAGCGGGCGTGAAGGACATGCTGCGTCTCTCCGACGGACGAATGTCTGGCACTGCGGGAGGGACGATCGTTCTACACATCTCCCCGGAGTCCGCTCTGCCGGATTCGCCCTTCGGTATCGTGCGGACGGGCGACATCATCACCTGCGACGTAGAAAACAGGAAGCTGCAGCTGGAGATATCGGATGAAGAGATGCAGCAGCGGATTACGGAGAGGAAGAAGGCATTATCTGCGGAGGTGGAGACGAGGAAACACAAGAGGGGTTATCGCGGTCTGTACGAGCGATCGGTCAATCAGGCGCAGGACGGCGTCGATTTCGACTTTCTGACCGCTGAAGGGCCATAGATAGAACAAGGAATTATACTTAGATACATTTTCTACATATAGAACAAACTGTCATTTGAAATGGAAGTGTTTCAATTATAGACCTGATTCGTCGGCATATCCTGACCCTAAGCCCTAAGCCCTATTTTGATACCTAAATCGGGAGTGTGATGCCGTGTCGCGCGACGCGTCGGATTACTCAACGCGTCGGCGGCCATTGCGGAGAACGGACTAGATTGCAGTACAGTACAGATTCAATTCCGCATCACGGAGTCGCTTTTCAAAAGACACTTGTTTTCCTCTGGGCTCGCCCATCCGTGACAAAAGAATTAATTGATTCGGTCCGGTCCGCATGCAACGATAACAACAACAATGACATCGGAAGCAGTTCGACCCAGGGGGAGGCCTGCCCGTACGTATCACCTATCATCTTAGATATGGAAGATCATGCTACGCCGGACGAAAATCTTGCATGCTAATCAAGGTTCCTATTTCCAGACACCCCCGGAACAACCGTCTTGACGTATACTCCCGATGGTCGACGGGTGATTACCGCTGGTTCGAACTCCGCCATTCGTATCTATACAGTCGGGCAGGATGGCGAGCCTACGACAATTGATGAGGGCGTGGAAGGCCACTTTGGGATTGCCGCAACGGTACTGCTCCATTAATTTTTTTTCGATGATCGTTCGGGCTGACGGGAACAGAATGAATCGTTTGTTATGGGCGCCGAGGATGGCACGGTTTGGCAGTATGAGTTGGAGTCTGGCAAGATGGACAAGCTGCTCGTCCGATGCGCTTTGCCCGTGCGAGACGTCGCGATTTCAAAAGACGGCGAGTGGATTGCGGTGGCCAGCGAGTAAGGTCCTTTCCGTGGACGAAGCAACGCGTACGGGAGCTGACAGCATGAAGTGAACTGACAGTCAAGATTGTCAACGTCGAAGACATCACGAAGGTCAAATACCTCCGTGAGCAGACCAAGGGATCCAAACATGTCACTTTCGACCCCACTGGGCGGTATGTCGCCGTCTCCTGCACGGATGGAATTCTGTACATCTATTCCGTTGTCTCTGAAGAACCCGAGTTGGTGCGAAAACTCGACGGCGTGATTCGACGACTTGAGCCCGAAGACGAGGCGACATCGAGAGCGGTCTGGCATCCCGATGGCACTGCTTTCGCATCGGCGCAGGCCACACGGGACGTCGTCGTCTTCTCTGCCTCCGACTGGAGTCGACAGAAGTCGTTCTCAGGCGGCCATAACGGAGAAATTACCGCCCTCAGCTGGTCGCCCAATGGTGCGCTGCTTGCGACTGCAGGTGCAGATGGCCAGATTCTGCTTTGGGAGACGAGCACGCAGAACATCCTGCGGCGGTATGACTTCGCGAACGTGATCAATCTTGCGTGGCATCCCTCTAGCAATTTACTGTCGTTTACTACATCCGATGGCGAGCTTTTCATACACGAAGATTTCGTCCCTCGAGAGTACAGGTCGCTGCTGGACAAGGTACTCGATGCCGCTCCTCTTCTTTCCGGTCCATTGGCGGAGACGTCTGGAAATGCCAGACGGCCGACGGTTAATCGACTGAAGCCTGGAGCGGAGAACAGGCCAAGACGAGATGCCACTCCGGATTCGTTGGATGATATCCTCGGCCCCATGGATGAAGATGACGACTTTGTGGAAGACGATGATGGCGCTGGCTACGCGGAGAATGTCAATGCGTACGGAAAACGTACGAATGGTCATCTGGATGATCTCCCGGGCCATGATAGCAAGCGGCTTGCCTCGTTTTGGCAGCCTAAGCAACACGCTCCTTTCCAGCCTGGAAGTACCCCGTGGAGGGGCAACAGGCGCTATCTCTGTAAGATTCGACTCCTGAATTTGACTTGTGGACAAGGTGACTGACGCTGGTAGGCTTGAATTTGACTGGAGTCGTTTGGACAGTTGATCAGGAATCGCACAATACTGTGACGGTTGAATTCTACGACACAGAGCTGCACCGAAACTTCCACTTCACTGATCCATATCGTTATGATAAAGCTTGTCTAAGTAAGTGGGACCTTTGAGAATCACCGCGCGCAATATACTGACCACATTCAGATGAGAATGGCACCGTGTTCGCTGCGCCCCCAACCGATGATACTCCGGCGATGATCTATTATCGTCCCCATGAAACCTGGACAACACGGGCGGATTGGCGGACTCAGCTTCCTCCGCAAGAGTCGATTGAAAGTCAGTAGACATCCGATGAATTGGGTGACGCACATGCTGACTGCAATAAGCAATTGCATTGAGCGATTCCTACATTGTTGTATTGACTAGCAAGAATTACGTCCGCATATATACACTCTATGGCACGCCATTCCGGATCTACAGACAAAAGAGCTCTGCCGTGACGTGTGCGGCCTGGCGAGACTACGTCTTGACCGTTGGAAACGGGCCGGTGGGCAGTTCTGGGTGTTCGACGCTGACATACTCTATTGAAAACGTCAAGCGAGATGAAGTATGCCAGAACGAAGACATTGTCGCCCTATCTGAGGGCTCGGAGTTGCAGAACGTCTTCTTTTCTGACACAGGGGTGAGTTCACTAGGAGAAAATCGCGGGTGTTCTATGCTGATATCGTGCAGGATCCGTGCATATACGATTCGGACGGTGTTCTTCTGGTTCTCCAGCACTGGCGAACTCCCGGCCAGGCTCGTTGGGTGCCGCTGCTGGACACCAAGCTTCTGGACCGACTGGCCAAAGGCCGGAAGGAGGAGACGTACTGGCCTGTTGCTGTTGCTCAGAACCGATTCCACTGCATTATCCTCAAGGGAGGAGAGAAACATCCGTATTTCCCCAGGCCTCTCCTCACTGAGTTTGAATTCAAGATTCCAGTCTCCACGGCACCGCCCAAGGAGAACGAGGACGAGGAGGAAACGACTTTGCGCAACGACGCAGCCCGGTTCGAGGAGGCATTCGTGCGCGAGAACCTCTTCCTCAGCCTCTACCAGGATCTCATCTCCAGCACGAACGCTACCCGCAACCAGCGAGCGGAGCTGGCGAGGAAAGAGGTCGAGATTGACAAGATCCTGCTCCAGATGCTAGCGATTGAGTGTCGCGAGGGCGAAGAGCGGGGTATGAAGGCGCTTGAGCTGGTGGAGATGATGCGTGACCGCAGCGGCAAGATGCTGGAGGCAGCCATCAAGGTCGCTCAGCGGTATGGGCGGTCTGTGCTGGAGGACAAGATTCGCGAGCTTGGCGAACGACGGCTCATGGGTATGGATGAGGACGACGAACTTGCTTGAAATAGTACTAGGGTGATTGGATTTTTTTCCCCCATTTTGATAATGGGATGAAATCAACGAAATGGGTAGAATTGGGATGCCAGGAGCATTGGTCGGAAGCAATTTTATTCTGTTTATGATTTTATGATTTTATTTCGTGTACGGTTGTTTTGTATACTTGGAGATAAGGGAAACGCTTGATGTTACTAAATACGAGCTCCGTACTGTGCATATGCTCTAGCTGTCTGATTAATGAGGCAACTATCATTGGCCCCGACATTTCAGATCAGCAGATCAGCCAATTAAATTAGTAACTATTAGATTGCAGACAGCATGACATAATTAATTCATTTTTCTGGCGTTGGCCCTGTGGTCTGCTGTTGATTTCTGTCTGGAGAATTGATTTCTTCCTGTGGCTCGGCCCGGCCAACCCAACAACGTCATCGGAATGGCTGCTGCCAGCTCCATCTCGCCATTTCCATCCCTCCCACCCTCTTGCCAATGTATCTCCAGCAGCCACGGCCTCTGCAGCCCGTTTCTGCGCCGGACGAGCTCGTACATCGGCCTTCGTGATGCCCAAGCCGTTCCCTTGCCGTCGTCCTCCTGCCTCTACCGCCATTGCTTCTTCCATCCGATGGGCTGTTGCTCGGCTACGTCCTTCCCCGCGGCCGTCTTCTCCGCGACTCCGACTGCTGCGCTCTCATCAACAACAGCAACCCTTTAGCTCGACGTCGTGCGCATTCCTTGCGCAGCCGTATTACAATTCCCTCGAGGATGAGCTCTGGTTTGCTCCGTCTCCCGCGAGTCTGTTCTCGTCTACAAGAGGCCAAGGCGGCCCTGTGCCCGATGGGTTGAACGGAGGTGCCAGCGGCGATCACAAGCCGCCGGATGAACGGGTTCTGAAGCTTGGGAAGAGTGAAGTAAAAAAAAAAAGATCTAAACGAGCTGTTTGCATTTGTTTCTATAATTGCATGGTTCATGCTAATTGTTTATTTTAGCCCTTCGCACCCTCTCCCCACTTCTTCCGACCATCCTGATCAACCCGTTGCCTTTGGAGATTCTGTCTCCGCAGGTCACCCTCCATCTCTTCCCGTCGACACATCCGCATCTGCCGAATGTCAAGGGCAGAGTGCTCTACCGAGCAGCGCTGTGGACAGTGCCCGTCGCCTGGAGCAGTGTTCCCCTGGTTGGAAACGTGAAATTGCAGATCCTGAGCGAGCGGATGGTCCGTGCAAACACCGTGCTGGGCTGCGATCGCAACGAAAGCTGTGGGGAGGAAAGACTGGTCGTGCGATGGAGAACAGAGGCACGGGATGAAGGGGGTGGTGGTTCGACTTCGACCTCGACGGCATCACCCTCATCGGCCGGTTCCAGCCATCTCGCCGACTCGAAAGCAGGCACGAACAAAGGGCTGAGCGCGCTGCTGGGCGGCGAAGCACCGATCTTCAAACTGGGCAAGGAGGGCCAGTTCACGGGGCTGTTCATCTTCGGGTTTGACGAGGAGGGCCGCATCTCCAGCCACACGATCGAGCACGCTGACCAGGCGGACGGGTGGGATCGCACGGCCAAGTTCGTCACCCTGACCGACTGGCTCTTGGGGAAGGCCAGGGGGTCGATGGACCCTTCAGCTGGGCCGTCGTTGGCCACGCAGGGATGCGAGGAATACAACCTCGATTCGAATCGACGGATACGGCCGAACAAGTAGACATACATACATACAATTGACCTGTCGTCAAACTCGACCAATTCTCTACGTTGGCAATCTTGATGGGCAAACGCTATGAAAGAGACGTGAGCTTGTATTATGACCCAGTTTTGAATTTCTTTTTATATTTCCTGGGCACAAACACACAAAAAAGGGGGGCATTTCATTTCTTTTCATTTCGTTTTTCCCCCCCCATACATTGCACTGCATTTTTGTACTACTATTACTACTACTACCACTAGTACTATTATCAAGATAGCATGTATTATTCCATATTCCATGTCCTTTTCTTTCTTGCTTGCTTTCTTTTCTTGTTTTCTGTTGGAAATCCCCACTCTGTATACATACCCAGGCAGACAGTGTCTCAGTGTACTTGAATTAGCTAGCTAGCTAGCTAGGTAGCTAGTTAGGTAGGGAGGTAGGGAGGTAGTTATTGGGAATGAATCAATCGTCGTCGTCGTCGTCGTTGTTACTGTTGATTGCATCTTTCATTTCGATTATTCTAGGAGGATATTCTGATCAGTCAATCACTAGAGTAGGTATGAATAATAAATAACAATAATTATAAGACGGCGATAGCAATCTAACGTATTGTATTGTACAGTATATACATACATAATACACAGGCCTCAAATCTATTTACTTCTTAAACAGTACTGTACACAAATATATCTATCAGACATTCAATTAATTTAATCTGATTGAAACCAAACCAAAACCAAGGTGAGTAATTAACTGACTGACTGACTAACTGATCTAGTCAGTCTTCCTCCTGACAGGAGTCCTCAACCCCCCAAACACAATCGCGCACACGCCCAACATCACCACCCCGCCAGCCGTATACGCGACCTCTCTCCCCACCCACCAGAAAAACGAGCAGAAGACGACGGGTCCCGCCGCGCGGCCGACCTGGCCCCAGCTGCGCAGACGGCCGAGGACGACGCCGCGCTCGCTTTCGTCGGCCTCGAAACTGCCCAGGCTGTTGAGGCCCGTGACGACGGTGGCGCTGGTGACGGCCAGGAAACATGCTGCGGCGTAGAGGCCGGACAGGGAGGTGATTCTTCCCAGGAGGAAGAATGCCATCGTGCAGGAGAGGACGCCGATGCGGATCGTCAGTAGCGGAGGGAGGCGGCGCACGACTGTGCCTTGGAGGAGCGAGGCGATCAGGCCCATGACCGAGAGGATGCGCCCGTTCAGGGCGGACGGGTTTATCGTCTTGTTGGTCTCGTCGACCAGAGTCGCGGTCAGGAAGGGGAGGGAGAACTCCATGCCTGAGAAGGGGAGGAGGAAGAGCAGATGCACCAGGTTCAGCAGGGCGGGGTGGTTTGTATACTGTCGGTCTTTCTTGCCGGAGGTCGTTTGTTTGGTCGTGCTTTGGCGTTGGTTTTTGCTTTCGGGTGCATCGTTCGAAGTGGCAGGTTCCTCTTTCGAAGCCTTGTCTTCCCGCCGGACAAGCTTTGGATGCGTCTCGGGCAGATACAGATACAGATACAGCGTCTCCAGGACGATCAAAAACAGCGAGAAGCCCGCGGCGGTCGCGAACGGGTTCGCAGCGATGGTGGTGATGTTCGCCAGCGCGGCCCCCAGCGCCGGGCCACAGGTGAAGGCGATGCTGAAGCAGGCGCCCACCATGGCCATAGTCGAGCCGCGCTGGCTCTCATCGCTGATATCCGTCGCGATCGCATTGGCAAGCTGGACGTTGCCCTCGCTCAGGCCGCCGACGATGCGACTGGCGAGGAAAGTGCGGAAATCCGTCGCGGCCACCCACAGCGCCACGCTGAGGATGTTGCCGGCCATGGACCACAGCAGCGCCGTGCGGCGACCGTGCTGGTCAGAGAGACGGCCGATGACCGGCGCGGCGATGGCCTGCAGCAACGAGAAGAGCGAGCCCAGCGCGCCGCCCAGCAGGACGATATCATAGCGGGAATCGATCGGCTTGGCGAAGGCGTTCTTGTAGGTGTTGAGGTAGTGGAAGATGCGGTTCAGGAGGGAGGTTGGCGAGGGGTCGCGCTGTCGGTAGAAGTTGAGCAGGGAGGGGAAGAGGGGGAGGATGAAGGTGAAGGAGATCTAGACGGAAAAACACATTAGCTGAGAAGAAGTCCTAGATAGATTTATTTACATACCAAGTCCAAGAGAAGAGAGATGAAAATCACCCTCAACACCTTCTTCCGCTGGTTCTGGTTGCTCGACAGGGCTGTTGACGATGTCGACGCCATGGCTGGTGTGTTACAGTACCCAGCTGTGCTGCCGGGTTATGCGATCAAGACACGATTCACCGTTGTTCGTCTACTCCCTTAGTAGACAGTTCTCGTTAACTCGTATCATAGACAGGAACCACAGTAGTGTAGGTAGGTAGGTAAGTAACAAAACAAGCAAACAAATAAACAAATAATTAAATCAATGTGTCAATATCAGAAAGGAACGCTCAAATCAATTGACACTTTCTCCCGTTAAAATACTGCACCTGCAGAGAGAGAAAGAGCCGCCGCTGCATGAGATTTTGTTTCAGAAGTGAGAGAGGCTGTGACATAGCAATAACTCCGATACTCCGACAAAGTGGAGCATACGTAATGCACTTAATGCCGCCAATGCATGATCCATGGCCAACCCCCCTTGTTAAAAAGAGATCTACGTACGGCGTACTCCATAGATGACGCTGTTATCCATGGAAATCCATGGATGGAGAATTCTACTTTTAGAACTTTTCGGAATTCAAAATGATAGAACAGAATGGAATGAACCCACCCAGATCTCCTCTTATCGATCAGTGACCAACTCTACACAAATTACTGTCTGTACTGTACAATGGATAAATTTGATTGCTTCACACCCGATCGTTCCATTGCTCCATAACTACCACTAGACATGCGGCACCATGCTCACTCTTCATACACTCACTTGTTCCCGGCAACCAGCCCACCCGTTTATCCGCCTGCGCCAGATTCCCAGGACCTGATCCCATCCGACCAAAGGCTCGTCAAGGATAAAGTAGCGTAAAGTACATGATTCTGATGATGGACATGGAGAAGAGCTAAACAAACATGACGCCCTTCCCACGAGGATATCGTTAATAAAAAAAATAAAAGGAAATTGGGGGAATCGTAGCACCATAAGGTAAAAAAAAATGCAACGCTCAATGACCACACGAGATAATAGTAACATGAACTTTTCCGGAGCCGTAGGGAAGAAAACCCATGCGATAAGCAGCACAGAACATCCCTCAACAACCAAACCCGACGACGGAATTCGTTCCACTCATGGACCGTACCAACGCCGACCGATCCAAAGGAGAAAAAAGAAAAGAAATAACAAATGCAGAGCGGAAAACCCGGTAGAAGAACGCGAGCTGTCGAAGAGAGGCGGGGCGCAATGCAAAGCAGGAAGCACCAGGACCAAGAGAACCGACCGGAATGTGAGCTGCGCAGCCCAAAGTCTACATTGAGTCAGCTGAACATGATAAAAGTTCAGGAGATCTCAACAAAGACTTCTTTTTGCCAAACCAGATCATCCCTGGCTGGCAACGGCCTCTGCGCGGTTGGCCTGCTGGCCTGCAAACCCACCACGACCTCGTCCGCCTCGGAAATCACCGCGGCCACGGCCTCGTCCCCGGAAATCTCCTCGACCACGACCGCGGAAGCTGTCACCGCGACCTCGTCCGCGAGCGCCTCCCCGACCACGGATGCTGTTTTGTCGCTGGTGGTGAACAACCTGCTCAAAGCCATCGTTTCCTTCGTTATTCGCGGCAGTCGCTTGGGTGCTAGAACCATCCTCTGCCCAGGTGGTCGTGGGTTGGCCCGCCGCAGGGGTAGCCTGGACGCCAGTCTCGGTCTCGGCCGGGTCGCGCGGCACCTCAGTCCACTCATCAGCATTCGCAGACGCGGTTCCAGAGTTTGTCTCAGCCGCAGCATTCGCTGCATCCCCGACAGACGTTTGGGAAGGAGCCGTAGTAACTTCCGGTTGAGTTGTACCGGACGGGGCGACTCCATTCGTCTGGGCCGTCGTAGAAGTATCCTGAAGTTCGGTCAAGCCAGCATTGGCCACGGTAGGATCAGACGCTGGCGCAGATTCCGCAGCAGGGGCTTCCTGACTCTGTGTCCAGGTTCCCTCGGGCGGAGCTGGAGCGTACTGCTCCGAAGTCTGCTTCACTTGCGCGTCTGAAAAGTAAAGTCAGCAATGTCGGAAAAAAAATTTTTTTTTTGAAAGAAAATACTCACAAGTAACGTCCAAGATGTCGCCCTCCACCGCAGGGACCTTCTCCTCAGCACCGTTGATCAGCTTGAGCATCGAGTCGACGGCCTCGTAAGTGCCTCCGTAGACCTGGAACAGCACGCCCTCAAACGCTCGGCTCTCCGGCGCAGTCTCATCGCCAATGCGTCTCATGGCAGCAGCAGCACGCAGGAATTTGCTCAGGGCGAGCAATTGTTCACGGATGTTCTTCTGATGAGACTCTTTCAACTCGGCTGCAACTTTTTCCCGCACGGCCTCAAGCTCCTCCTTGTGTGCATTCTCCAGATCAGCCTTCTGTTTGGCAAGACGTTTCTCGTAGTGAGCCGCAAATTTCTTGTACTGAGCGAGTTGCTCCTCAAGCTGGGCGACGTTGGCCTGCAGCGTGGGTTTCTTCAATGCTTGAGCCTTCTGATCTACATTGATCTTCTTCTCGGCAACCAAGTCATCGAGAGATTTTCCAGGGTTTTCGGCGATGATGCTATCAACTTTGGCAGTGGCGTTCTAAGGCAGTCAGTCGATACTGATCAGGAGGGAAGGCTGGACGGTCGTTACACACCAGTTTCTTGGTGGCATTGCGCAAGCTCCTGTAAAGACCCAGATTAGCAATTTGATCGTAAAATTGCGACAATGGCATCGTTACGAATGCAATTCATAAAAAAAAAAAAACAGAGGGTTCTTACTTCTGGAGATCCCTGAAGAAGGTGGCTTCATCAAAGTCGTCGTCGGCCACACCGTTGGTAGCAGGTTTTGACTCAGTGTCCGGGTTCGAGGGTGTCGGGGTCGTGCCATCTACACTCTGAGAAGCTTCGCTCGTTGCTTGCTTCTTTTTCGCAGACTTGGACTCTGTTTGTGCGGTGGAGTTGTTGGTGGCAGGCGAGGCAGACATGATGGCGGTGATGATTTGTGCGTGTGAGAGTTAGGAGGGCAGATGTGTGTGCGAGCGTGCAGCTGGTGCAGGGGAGAGATATGTAGCAGGTAACCAGTGCAAAGCAGTATGGGCGTGCAGGATTAGAAGAATACAGCAAGGAAAAATGGGGGAATAAGTGAATTGCGTGCAGCTCTGTCCAAGGTGTGAAGACTGGAAGTCGATGGACGGCTGGAGAAAGTTAAGACGGTCAAGGGTTTGACGGGGACAGGAGAGCCGCTTGGAGCTCCGCCTCGGTCGCGTGCTTGTCCTACTCCTTCAGGCTGGTTGCGCTGGACAACCGGACAAAGAACTGGTGGCTAAAAAAGAAGAAGAAAAAAGGCCAAAATAATGCCTCTCAACGCTTCATTGGAGACCCGCCTCTTCAGCTCATCCATTTTTAGAATTGGACTTGGCAGATCAGCAGATTGATTGTTGTGAATATCACCGCCAAGAGTGAAGTCTGATTACTGCTGTAATTTGTATAATTACAATTCCATCAGCTAGCTAGCTATAGGTCCTGGGTATCACTAAAATTCACACAAGCCCTCTGATGATAGCAGAAAGACAACCGCCTCTTTAACGCCATTCCCTCATTAACTCCCAATATACCAACATCGCCAACCGCTATGACCCATGTAGAGTGAAAAAGTTATCCCTTCATCTTTCGCAGTGTAGTCTAGAGCTGTGTGAGTAACAATATTCGAATGAATCTAGGAGACGCATGCTGCAGCTGTGACACTGCTAGTCCACACGCACCTCGGTCACCTTGCGTATGCTCCTTGCAGATATGCCCTTCTCCCCAGACTTCCTCGAGCGGATCGAAGCCTCGCGCATGAGCCTACAAGGACGCGTTCGTCAATATGCCAATGGCCATGGGAATCATTTCGAGACGGTTCAAGGAGGACGGGGAGGTGCTCACTCCTGCATGAACAGCATATAGTCGAGAAAGATCTGTGGCAGACAGGAATCAGGTCAGCAACTGAAGAGGAAGACCGGTCAGGCGGTAAACAGCACAGCATAAACAAGGAGGCCATTCAATTGGGCTCTTACCAGAACGTCTGCGTTTTTGCTGACATTTCGTCCTGAGTGGGCTTTGACGATGCGTTTCACTGTCGCGCGAGGATACAGCTTTTGCGCGACAACCATCTTCGTCTCACAGCGCAGTCGCGGTATAAAGTAGCGGCGATGGTATGACTGGCCAGAGACGATTGACGGTGTCGAGTTGGCGGTTCCTGGCAGCGTCGATGGCTGGATGTTTTGTGTTTACAAGCAATTAGTCGGGTGGGGTATTCTTAGTAGCTCACGATTGACGGGATGCCAATTAGCGCCAGGGCGAACCACCCGCTGTGCAGCACAACTGCCCACCCCGGCATCAGCTCATCGAGTACTTCTATGGCCTGCAACCTCGAATTTCTAACTACATATACATTCTAAGAGCCTAGAGAAACGAATAGAGGGCCGTTATCGCCGCCGAAGCCACTTCCACACGTACAGCGACGCAATGGAACCTGCGGCCAGTCTCCAAGCCAGGAAGACGTACATCGCCACCCGGAGACGATCATAGTAGCCATTCAACATAATCCCTACGGCATGATTGGTTGCTTTCTGGTGATCAGGCGGTGACGGTCCATAGTACCGACCAACCCCAAGTCCCCCGATGCCGACCTCGTTCGGATTATACTTGGAGTCGGTCTCTTCGGTGACGGCTAATGCTACTGTCGAAGCATCGGCTGCCGTCTGACTGGGACGTCTGAAAGACCGGACCTTGAGAGCATTGCGTTTCCGTAACGGGTATGTTAAGATGGTAACAATCAACCGGAGATCGGGACACGTGAAAGTAGGATACCTCCACAGCTGGACTGCGTTATGCGGAGGCAGCATATCGAGGAAGTCGGCCATGATACCTAGAGTCAGTCCCCATAACAGCAGTGGGCGACTTGGGTCGCTCGAACCGGCTTGGTTACTTAGGGACCATGCTTTCCACCTCTGGAAGAGTGACAATGACTCGGAGCTGGTGCTCTCGGGGACAAATCCCGGGATCGAACTGCAATACAGGCTCTCGGTGGGTACCAATCGCACAGCAGAGAACTCCATCATGCCGGTCATCCAGCGTGTAGCGAGGCGAGTGAAAAAGCCACCCCGGCTGGCATAACGCTCCGAAAGATCCACGTATTCTACGGTTCGCAGCGACGGGGACAGCAGGGCCCGGAGAGAGACCCAGTGAGTAGATGCCACCTCGGTGGGCTGCAGCTTCAACGCAGGCGAACGGCTCGACGTGAGCAGATAAATGTAAGGACATAGCACCATAAGCCTGTTTGCCAACGTTAGTTCAGGACCATTCAGAGAAGAAGCAGCCGGTGCCCACGTACGGTACACTGCCCCAGGAGGTTGTGACCACCCGTTCAGGGAGGTTGCCCACTGGCATGTACTCTTCAGCTGTCAAGTCGAGCCCAATTTCCTCCAAAGTCTCTCTGATTGCCGTAGCTTGGTCATCTGCATCCTCTGGATCTCTCTTGCCTCCTGGAAGCGCCACATGCCCGGTCCAGCGATCCCCGGCCCTCGACGCTCGTTTGATGAACAACACTTCTGGATTACCGTGTTGTACCCATTCCTGGGCGAAAAAGTTCTCCAGCTGCTGAATGATAGAGACAGACTTGTCTAACTGAGGCAGGGGAGATTCCGGCCAATGGCCGTATTCCGGGCGCACTCGAAGTATGAGAGCTACCGCAGCCCGCTTCTTGCATTGCGGCGGGTTAGACACATGTGGATATGGGTTCTGGTGCAAATTCACAAGCACCTCGTGAAGCGCATTGATTAAAGAGACTTCTCCTGATGCATGGGAGCTGGTTGATGTCATGGTTATAAAAAAAAGAAAGCAGTAGACTTTCCCAAGAAAGATGTACTAACAAACAGAAAGAAGGGCCAATGGATGGGCAATGAAAATGAACATTAGCGAAAAAAAAATAAGTATCAATGAGACTCCACCATGCCTCTATCTGTCTATACAGTCATTAATCCAGGCGAATAAAAATGTCAACCGCGGCAATCAATATCGTAAGCTGCTGAAGCAAGTCAGCTCCGAGGCACGGCGGAGCAGTCCGTCCTTCAGCCTCGCGTGGATTATGTAACGCAGCACTAACCCGTTTTGGTTGGTCTGGGGTAAGCTGCCGGACAATTGCTTTTCCAGGCCGAGAATGATGAAACGCCCGATCCGGTTTAGCGCAGACAGACGGAGATGCGATCCCTTGGATGCCATTGGCCAATCAGCACTGGCGACGAGCTGGAGCTTGCGCCGCAGATTCCAGTGGCGGCGGGCACGTGGGTCAGACTCTCTCTGGTGATGCTTGCTGGATGCGGGCACGTTACACTGCTCGATCTTTCCTCAGATCTCTCTCCATCTCCATTTGGATCCTGGCATCATCTATTTTGCTGGCAGCAGAGGAGAGCCAGGCGCGCAGTGGCTGTCTCGGGAGCTGCGCTGATCCGCGCGATCCATTGCATTCGTGTATCTTACAGGCGCCGCCTTCTCTCACTGAGCAGTCCCTCAGAGAGCTGCTCTCTCTGTTGATCCACGATGCGTTTCGGCAAGACGCTGAAGAAATCGATATACCCTCCGTGGGAGGGGAAATACATTGACTACCAGAAGCTCAAGCGTCTCTTGCGGGAACCAGATGTCACCGGTGAAGATCCCAGCGACAGTGAAAGCCAGCCCTGGACAGAGCAGGACGAGGAGGCGTTCGTGCAGGAGCTGATCAATGTTCAGCTGGATAAGGTCAATGCCTTTCAGGTCGACACTTCACGCCAACTGCGGGAGCGTACCTCTGCCTGCGAGGCCAAATTGGCCCCGTTGGTCCCGAAGGAAGGTAGCGAGCAACCGGAAGTGGTCGACGAGGAAGAACGACGAACCATTGCCAGTGAAGTGCTCCAGGAGCTAGACAATATCACCAAGGAGGTCAGCGAGCTCGAAAAGTATAGCCGGATCAACTTCACTGGTTTCCTCAAGGCCGCTAAGAAGCATGATCGCAAACGTGGTGCGCGGTATCGGGTCCGGCCCCTGCTTCAAGTGCGGCTGTCTCAGCTGCCCTTCAACTCGGAAGACTACTCTCCTCTTTTGAACCGATTGTCGGCCATGTATACGTTTACACGCCAGATCCTTAGCCCGGGTCCGGCAGACGTCAAGGAAGGGGTCAGTGGTGAGCCTCGCGTCGGTCATGAATCATATGTGTCATACAAGTTTTGGGTGCATGCGGATAATGTCTTGGAGGTCAAGACCTACATTCTACGGCGGCTTCCGGTCCTGCTCTACAACCCGACAGGTTCCAAAGAACTGGATGTATCCCAGCCCGATCCTACCATCACGTCAGTGTACTTTGACAACCCTCAATTTGACCTGTATAACCAGAAGGTCGCTCGGGCCCCTGAAGCGGGATCATTGAGACTCCGCTGGACTGGCCAGTTGAAAGACAAGCCGGCCATCTTCCTGGAGAAGAAAGTCGTCACGGACGATGACCACAGTCGGGAAGTCCGGGTGCAATTGAAGGAGAAGCATGTCCAGGAGTTTTTGAAAGGGGAGTACAAGTTTGAGAAGCAGGTCCACCGACTGGAGGACCAGGCGCAAGGGGAGTCGGAGCAGGCCAAGTCCCTGAAGAAAAATGTGGAAGAGCTGCAATCTTTTATCAAAGAATACGATCTGCAGCCGATACTCCGGGCCAACTACAGCCGAACGGCGTTCCAAATCCCTGGGGATGACCGAATCCGAATTTCGCTCGACACCAACCTCGCCCTAATTCGAGAGGATGCGCTGGACGTGGAACGGCCATGCCGCGATCCCTCTGACTGGCATCGCCGGGATATAGACGACGTTGGCATGGAATATCCATTCAGTTCCATCAACAAGGGAGAAATCGTTCGTTTCCCCCATGCTCTGCTGGAGATCAAGTTAAGACATGGAGCACGCAATGTGGAGTGGTTGAGAGACCTCATGGTGTCCCATCTTGTGAAAGAAGCGCCGAGATTTTCGAAGTTTGTGCACGGTGTTGCCCAGCTCTTTGAGGACAACATCAACACGTTCCCGTTCTGGTTGGGTGAACTGGAGAATGACATCCGCCGCGACCCCGAAACCGCTTTTCAAGAAGAGCAGGAGCGGTTGGCGAAGCAGGCGGAGGAGCAGATGATGGTTGGCAGCTTCTTAGGAGGATCTCGGCCGAGCCCTCGACAAACCATGGTGGGATCACCGATTTTGCCGCTGCGAAGCGGCGGTTCTCCAGCACTGTCAGCGGCAGCCGGTCCCTCGACAGTGGCACCGGCCGCGAGGGAGCATCCAGCTCACGCTGAACGAGAGTCTCGGGAACACGCTCCTGAGGCCGAGGCAGCCGCCAGCACGTCTGGGGGGTCTCGTTTCGGCGGATTGATCCCGTCGTTTTCGATGTCCCGCTATGCTCGCGCTCACCGACAGCGGGTCGAACTGCCGCCCGGGGTGAAGCCTCCCAGCGTGTGGATCAAAGACGCAGGGCCGGTGCGGGTGGAATCCAAGGTGTGGCTGGCCAACCAGCGCACGTTTATCAAGTGGCAGCATGTCAGCATCTTGCTCGCGTCTCTGTCGTTGGCCCTTTACAATGCGGCAGGGGTTGAGAACAATATCTCCCAGTCGCTGGCCATTGTCTATACAGGATTCGCAGTGTTCGCGTCAGTGTGGGGTTGGTACATGTACGAGACTCGGTCGCGACTGATCCGGCAGCGGAGCGGGAAGGATCTCGACAATCTGTTCGGACCGATCGTGGTGTGCGTGGGGCTGGCGGCGGCGCTCGTTCTGAACTTTGGCTTCAAGGTGAGATGTCAACGGCCATTCTTGCATTCTAGGACGCGCTGACACAAGCGTCAACAGTACCAAGCGGCACTCCGCGAAGCACGTGGAGATGATAACGTTCCTGCATCATCACCGGCATATTCGAACGCGTCGGAAGAATCAGTGTGGGGGCTGATCAAGCAGGGTGCGCAGTAGGAGCTGTGCTCGCTTCTCCTTTTTCCGTGGCTTGTCTATCATGTTTGGTTTTATTCGGTTTATGGGGATGGAGCGCTGATTATATCAGATTTTGTATACCGTACCGTAATGGAAGGGAATTCTCGGTCCAGACTGTATTGGTAGGATAGAGCGTTATGTCCAGGCTGTCTGCTGTTAGACAGGTATAATTATTGAATCGTTGTTGATTATTCTGGAGTTGTTTATGTCCTACAACCATGACTTTTATCGTCGTTCCGGACCAGACAGGGGATCGGTGTACCAATTGGAATTCTTTGCAAGAAATCTTGAAACAAAACCCCCCTTTGACCCCTGTCAATCCCAAATTGCGTGATCGATATGAAGTATACTAAGTACAATCTTAGTGGACACTATTATTATCCTGCCACTCGTACAGCCGTCAGCACCTTATAGGGTAACGAATCGCCAAGCCGGTGACAGTCAGCTAGGAAGAGATACGCAATTCGGTTGCAACAGGTCAGCCACCCGGAGAATATGAGATGAATTGCTAGATCATCTCGGATAGCTGGGAAAGGCAGCTTTGCAACGTTTCTGGTACTAAGTACTCCGTAGAGACTCCGTCTGACAGCGTCAGGATTCAGTGCATGCATAATACACGCGGCATTCTGAAACACCGTCAGACAGGCCGGATTGAATTGCATCCGGCGTGATTGGACCAAAGCCGAACGCTCCACCACGATGTCTTCGCAGGGCGAAGCGAAGCGCGCTAGCTCGAGCTCCCACCTCGAAGGCTGGGGATGGACCGCACGCTTGCTTTTTGGGGATATGATTCACGGCTCCAGATGCAACCGGGCGACCAGCGGGTGTCCCAGCCGTGCGCCCAGCCAGCTTTCTTCACTTCCAAGGGCAAGATTGTTGCCGATCGCTGCCATCTGGCCAGGTAGGGTCCGTAGGGATCGGGCAATCTGTGTGACACGCAGCACGCTGATCAGATCCTCAGGCCGATGAGCTTGTTCGAGCCCTCCGATCTCCTCGTTTCGGCACTCGCCCAACAGTCTGGATCGCTGGCCTGCATGGGGCCAAATTTAGTCTGATTCTGCTCCGTTGCACCTCGAAAACAACAATGCAACCTGTGCCGACAGGAATCTATTATTATTATCATCAGGCGATGCAGACACAGACGTTGGATCCCTCAGCTAATGCTATCTATGCACGCTGCATGTCAGCTGCTCCAACATCTGGCACATAAGCGAGCCTAGCGAGGTCCAGGTTGGGGTCCTGACTGAGCTCGCTGACTGCTGTGGAGTAAACCTTGGAACGGACAAGCTTTGTTCCGCCACAAAGACGGTACATGTAACCTTTGAACGGCACTTCACAATCCTTCCCGCTCGATCAGGCCCTGTATAGAGCTTATTCACCGCCAGTCGGGGCAGAAACTCGTGGGAGGTGATGGCGGACAGAGCTCGCATTGTCCGTCTCTGCACAGACGTTGGCACGGGCCGGCACGTGCCATCATCACCTGCGGACACTCGGACGCCTTTCTCCAGCCGACCGCCTTGGCCACACACTAACCTGCACTAACAACAACACGCGCGCCATTAGCCGTGATGCCAATTCTGATGACTAACGGTGAGCTGTTCGATGAGCTTGCCGAGTGCTGCTATAATGACTGACATTGTGCAGGGCAGCTATTATCATGATCACGTCAGTCCCGGTCATCCAGCACGGACTATCCTGGGTATCCCTCCATCCTGCGGAGGACAATCGCATCTCGAGTCGGACGCTGTTTCTCTTGAAGAAGTGACGAATAGCATCCTCGGTATACCGCCGGGTCAGCCACATCCGGCCTGGCTGCAGGATATATAACCTTAGGTACAGAGTCTGGAGTACACCGTGCGGTCGACCTGGGCCGCCCCCACTGTACACGGCTCAATGCTGCTAAGATAGCCAGTTGCATCAGGGTCCCGGTGGGCTGTGGATCCTTGCTGAGCCCTAACCTTGCTGTCAACGGAATAATAGAGTGTGCAGAGTATACTAGGCTGCCGCACCAACCGTCTCCCACTCGTCATCTGTGGTTCGTGTGAACAGACCAAGATTTATCTTGGGGGCGGATTATAGGCTCTACGGCGAACCTTGTTGTTAGCATATTTTGGACCCCGATGCTGGGCACGACTCGAGCCACAAGCAAAATGGCGAGACCGCCAGCACAGATAGAAAGATTATCTGCATGCTGGAAGACTGTCGTTATTACCCTTGCAGCCTGCCTCAGCCTTATGGTTTGGGCATGCTTTCTTCTCGCCCATCCACTCATGCCTTGATCAATTCACACAGAGAGGTCGTCTGCAGGAGACATGAACGGCCGAGCGCAGGCCCCAGTGGCCGTTATGTGGACCTTTATAGCCCTCAGCACAGCCTTTGTGGGCGCCCGACTGTTTACGAGGCTGCAGTTGCTGAACACGATCGGGCTGGATGATTATATCATGGCATTTTCACTGGTAATTCTCCAGACGTCCGCCCCAAGATTTTGATATGTAGTTGCGATTCGAGCTAACAGTGTGCCCAGGTCATTGGTATTGTCTTCACAAGCCTTGTCACTGCCTCTGCGGCTGCAGGAACTGGCGAGCATGCCTCCGACCTGACGACCGAGCAGCTCTCGCGAGCGCTGCTGTTCAGCGCGGCGTCCTTTCCGCCCGCGCTTCTGTCGTTTACGGTGCCCAAGCTTGGTGTGGTGGCTCTCTTGACGCGAGTCATGAATCCGGGGCCTCGAATGAAAGCATTTCTATGGATATTTGTGGGGGGCAGCACTATCTTCATTTTTGGTTGTGTGATCATCATGTTCGCTCAGTGCCGACCCACGAGGGCGCTGTGGACGCCCACGCTCACCGGGGCGACGTGTTGGAGCCCGGCAGTGCTAGAAGATTATTCTTTCGCTAGTGGTGGTATGTGCAGCCGATGGAAACAGCATGGGGTTCGGAAGATTGACGTGACTAGCGCTATCGGCATTTGTCGATCTGTTTCTCGCTGTGTATCCGGCGACGGTAGTATGGAGGCTGAATATGAGTCTCAGGAAGAAGATTGGCCTGACGTTTACGTTGGGCCTGGGCGTCTTGTAAGCATCTCGACTGGGCGAGTGTGGGCATTTCCACTGACCAGCACAGCGCCTGCGCAGTGTCTATCTACAAGTCGACCCGTCTGACGGGGCTGGCTGATAGGAACGATTTCACCTGTATGTGCGATCATTTAAACTTCGAATGGCTGAGACTGGACTGACGATGCACACAGACAGCACGGTGGACGTATTTCTATGGACGAAGTAAGTGTGATGACCGATGTCGGTATATATATTCTGCAAGGTTTACTGACTTGATCCAGTATCGAAGCCAACACCATCATCATCGCCGCCTGCGTGCCGACGATGACGCCGCTGATCGAGCTGATCTTGGGGAGGAAGATTTTCAGCACTCGGTCAGCCCGGCAAAGTTCTGCATATGTGCAAAGCTCGAGCCTGGTGAAGGGCAAGAGTGGCAGTCAGCCAGGGAGCCGGGGCCACCGGAGCCGTGGCAGCAACCAGTGGGCATCGATGGCGACGGTCCAGATCGAAAACGGCATCGCGGGGGATGATCTCGAGAGCCAGAAGAGCATTCTGGGCAGAAGGGAGGACGACATCCCGCTGGACCGGATCGCGCGGACAGACCATGTCATTATCGAGTATGAGGCAGCGGACGATCGACCTCCACAAGCGTGGATACCGTCGCGAGGGAAGGAATAAGTATATACGTACAGTACCTATAACGGAGTACATAATGCATAATAAAAAGGATGATACCCTTGTTGAGTTTGTATCGAGTGAAACGAACGATGGAGCTGGATCTCATCTGTCTATGTATGTACTGTACCAAGGTGTCTGTCTATCTTTTCGACTACAGTGCATGTCGACAATACAGATATCCTCCCTATCTTACGAACAGGATATATTTTATTCCGTACTGTACGTACAGTCCCGTGCATGCAGCATAGCCATGCAGACTCGGAAATGCTTCAATCGCCCTGTTAATTGTAAGGTAGATCCCTTCTATCAGATATTGGCTAGACCCTTGATCCATGTACTGTCTGTCCAATACATGCATGCGTACATGCAGGTAAGACCATTTGAGTCCAATCATCATGCCCCAGTAGGTGCTAAGTATGTATGTACTGTGCACAGATGTATCTAATATCTAATAATTACATGCTTATAGCAACCTCATGGCACGCTCTTCTAGGAACTTTGGTGCAGCAGTACTGATACAATGATAATAAATTGCAGAGACTGAGCACAATTGACTGACTAATCGACTAGGCGCTAATATTCTACCTATTTTTCTTTTTCGTTTTCTCTTTCTTTTTGAAGATTGGTAATTCGGAATTCCCCCTTCCCAAATTCGAAGTTCGTCTGGGTAGAGGGGTGTATTACAATAAAGTACAGTACAGTACAATACAATACGTTACATATGTCCAAGGGGATGATGGCTGATGCATCCTAGCAACGCGGTCAACTTAGCTGTTATTAAATAAAAATAAAGACTGTATTTCTTTTGTTTTTATTTTCTTTCTTTTCTCTTCTTCTTTCTTTTAAGTGGTTAATAAAGACATGCTTTATCATGAGAAATTACTTCGTAGCTTGGGGATTGACTACCTTGCCAGTTTTGCGGGGTACTAGATGATGATTGGTCTAGCTTATCAGTCGCGTGGCTTTCTGCAGCTTATCGGGTCTTAATACTCCGTATTTAACGTTTGAGCTTCGCAGAACCCCGCGTCGGCACCTTTGTCCCTGTCTCTGGCAATCGGTAGAATCCAATCAAATGCGCAGTTCAGATGAGGAAGCAGCCAGAGACTCGCAGAAGGACCGGCTGCGTCCAGTGCAAAGGTGAGAGAAACAGTTGATAGAGTCGCTGTGAGGGAGGTTGCTTTGCTCACGTGGATGGACTGTTCTCCAGAGAAAAATGTGCAGTGTACCGAGGAGAGGCCACGATGCCGGCGCTGTGTGAGACTGGGTCTGGAATGTGTGCGTGGGCTGAAACTCCTGTTCCGAGAGGATGCGGTGCAGCGAGGAATCCATTTCGGCCGTGAAGGTACGTACTGTACATAACGTACTTCGTATTAGTAATGAATCCCCTCAATAACGCTCATTATCAGGCACCGGGTCGAGACCATGCAAGAAGAAACGGAAGTTGCCCCAGGTCTTTCCAGGGCTGCCGTTGGACCAATATAGAGGCAGGTGGTTTTTCCTGAATACCATGTACAGCGACTTTTCAGAAGATAGGCGCGTTGAGCAGAGGAATCCTCTGGTCCTGCGTCGTCTGGCGGAGAGTTTGACCGACCAGGCAATAATAAACCAGTGTCTTTCGACGTCCATCGGTCGCTCATTATTGCGTTCTTCCAACCCCGACATTGAGAGCAATCTGCTCAGCTACTTTGTCGAGAGGATCGGTCCTAGCTGCTCGCTGAGTTCGTCGCATAACCCATACCTACGATTTCTTATCCCCATGTGCTTCCTTTACCCGACGCTGAAAGATGCCTTGCTCGCGGTGGCGGCCAACCAACTTCGGCTTCTGGGAGATATGAGGTTCGAGAAGGAAGCGGTCCTCTTCAAGGACAGAGCGCTGCAGGGGTTGCAACGTCTCATTGCGGGAAGGCAACTTTGACCATGGGACAATTGCTACGGTGCTGATGCTTTGCTTCTACGATGTATGTATTGTACTTGCCCGGCTTGTGTGGTTCTCCACTGATAATATGATCCTGACAGATTTCTTACGACTGCAGTGCTTCGTGGATCTCACATCTTCGCAGCGGACTACGACTGATTGACTTGATCCCATCCGATACCGTTGAGAGTGAATCGTTATATTTCGTCGCTCATGACATCATGAGTCGAACGGCGTCGGAGGATTCGGGGGACGACGAGCCGGTGCGCAGTTGGCTGAGGACCGACAACTTGGAAGAGGTTTGCGGCTCTCACATTGCGTTCCAAAGTTGACGATACTGACAGTGTTGTCCATCAGATAGATACGATCATGGGTTGCTCACGCGAGCTCATGACTCTGATCAGCAGAATATCTGCCCTAGCATCGGAAAGAGCGAAAGTAGGGTAACATGACCAGATACGTGATGACACAGAACTGATTTGCAATCCTGATCCAGATTTTGAAACGGCGTCCTCTCACATCTGCGGAAATGTCGTATTTTACGGCTGCTTACGATGGAATTGAGTTGTCCTTGCGCAACTTGAGACAGACTCTGCCATCCCATTCGGCAAACAGAAAAGATCTCATTCGGATTGCGGAGATCAAACGTCTTACCGCGTTGCTGTATCTTCGAGAACGGATCGGAAGCCCTCTTTCCCCGGACAATTCTGGCATAGACGACGCTGTAGCAGTGGCTACCAATTTGAGAACCCCATATAAGCGGCATCTGGTCTCGTCGATTATACACTTGATCTCTACCGTTCCGGTTTCGGCGACTCTTCTGTGGCCACTCTTCATCGTGGGGAATGCCGGGCTGGACGACGAAGAGCACCGACGCTTTGTGCTGGACAAGTTGGAGATGATCCAGCAAACACGCAATCTGGGAAGTGTACGGCGTGCCAGAATCGCGGTTGAACAGGCTTTTCGGGCCCATGATCTCGGCCATCGTGGCAAGGCCTGGGGTGATGATGACGTCGCATATATCAGTTTGGCATAACGTTCTGCATATCCTCAACGAGGATTTGCAGATGTCTACATGCTTTGGCATGATCAAAAGGTAAATTCTTAATCGAGCGCAAGTCTCGCGGTGTCCTGTCTGGCGTTCTCGAGAATCTCCTGGAAGGCACACGATTTTTCTAATTAAAGGATCCAGTTCTTGACACGTATCCTACATGTTGGAAGTCATCCTGCCGAGAGTAGCAATATTCTGCACGTCACCCACACGCCAAGAGATATCTTTGTCCCAGCCTGACGTCGCAGTCTCTTTCCATTTCCACCGCTCTATTCTCTGCTCACCCTCCTCGAGGACTTTCATCACCCATTTCCCCGCGATGGGCAGCATCTTGAACGCGTGCCCACTGTCTCCGGACGCTACTATCAAACCCGCTTTCCTGTCCTTTCCGCCCGTGTTTGGGACATAATCTATGATATAATCGGAATCCGCAGTGTCGGCACACCAGCAGATGAACGGCTTCACCAGCGGCCGTTGCGCCAGGTGGGGAAAAGTCTCGTTGAGAAGACGGCGGATGAGAAGTTCGTCAGCGGCCGGAATGCCATCGTTCGACTCCGTCGGAAGAGAGACTGTGCTGTCTGCGCTCTTGAGATTAACGTAACCAGCGCCATTTGCCACGATTTTAAGCAGTCCGGTGTCGGCGTCGGGCTCGAATAAAAAACCCAATATCTCGGCAGTTGATGACGGGGATGTTTGCCAATTCACGGGCCTCGGCCGGCGAGAGCTGAATGTGTCCAACGGCCCAGGCTTTCGCAGTTAGCTGAGCAGCCGCGCTTGGAAGCAAGGAGACTGTATGGGCGCCCAAGCACAAGATTGTGGTATCAGCGCGATGCGTCGAGCGTGCCGTCTTGACGCCGACGAATCGTTGCGTGGAGGGTTCAAACTCCAGCTCGGTTGCGTGTCCGTCCTCGCCGAGGATGAATCTGACCCCGAGTCGGACGCACTCGTCGTATGCGGCCTTCATCGCCTTGCTGGCTCGGACATAGCCAGCTTTGCGGTTTAGAGATCCTTGCCAGCCTGTCACCGGACCGGGATCGCTTGGACGTGTTTCCTCAGATCTGCAGGGGAAGTAACGGGAAGAATGGCATCTGCATTGGTGTGTTGTATCGAGGCGAGGGCTTTCTGCAGAGTCGTTTTCGCCTTTGCGGGGGCTTCTGGACTGACGACGACTGCGTAGCCGGTCTCGCGGTAGTAAGGGGCCCAGAAGGGAGTAGACCAGGCGTCCATAGCTTCCTGTGAGGATAAGCAAGAACTGGCAGCAGAACATGGCATGGCAAGATGACAAACGCCCACTCACCCGTGCAATGTTCGCGTACCACTCATCCTCATACTCGGTGCGCATAATCTTATTCAGATCGTTCCCGGCAGAGTAAGGGGAGGGGCTGGAATCGGCGCGATCCAGCACAGTGACATTCGTGTACCCAGCGCCTGCGAGATGGAGGGCCGTCGAGAGGCCGAAAGTGCCCGCGCCGACGATAAGAGTCGACTGTTCTTTGGGCGCAGGTGGTGGCATTGATGTCGGTTAATAATAATAATCCGGGAGTAAATAAATAAATAAATAATAACAGACAGTGTAGATTGTTTTGTTAGTATCTGCCGAGTACCATAAATATATCCAATCTTGCAAATGTGTGCCCATACCAGTAGCTCTTATGATTACAATATATACTCTAACTACGTATATGCATGTTGTGAAGTACAGTTAGTTGTGTGCTCGGTCGGATCGATCATACGAGGGACTGACTGACGCCAAAACGATTTTGATTTGTCGGGTCTCGTATCGACTTACCTACTACCTACCTAGGTACCTAATCTAATACACTAGTTTCATGACAGCAGCAAGACGTAGTGATAGTAAATAATGCCAATGTTAAGTAAGGTACTAGGTAAGTCTCACATCCCTGTCTATACTTTCTCGAATCGAAGACTGCCAGGCACATGTACTGTAGTGTATGTACTGTACATGTACGAATTAAGGAAACTTAGGGAGTAAGCTTCTGTAGAACCACGGTCCAGATATTGCAGGGAAGGTCCAGGCGAGAGCTGGAGGGAGGACTGGAGGCCTCAAACTAATTAGGTACCTAGACAAAAAGGGCGAATTCGGCTAATCAACCACTCACTGGTGCATGTTTTACTGCATTTGGGTCAGAATGATAATACTGTCCATAATTAGACTCCATACGTGGATAGATTGATGGATGGATGCATGTTGGCTAATATATTATATGACTTATATTGCATTTCACAGTGATAGCATCTATGTAAGCCTGTTATTTTGCTCTTCTCTCTCTTTTTCTTTTTTTCTTTTTGGTTTGACGTCCGGAAAATTTGATTATTTCCGATCTGTATATGACAATACATTACAATACGTACCGTTGTTTTTAAACGCAAGCCAAAAAACTAAAAAACCCTAACTATGGACCTAAATCAATAATGCTCAAGTTAATTGCCGTCGTATCGACCATCCTCTCCGGGACAATCTAAATTCTAATCTTCCTCGTTAGTGTCATCCAATTATGTACTCCGTATCTTCAGCTTAGCTAGCCGTTAGTAGTTAAATGCTGCTAGCCTATTTCTCCGCAAAATACATGTAGACAAGCTGCTGAGCAGGTGGGTCATGATAGTCGTTGGGGTACGTAAGTTAATGCTATCTTTACCTTACTAGTCATCAACTTCAAACTGGCTCTCCGCTGTCTTCTTGACGGAGAGATAAGCATGCAACGGCGCCGCCGCCTGCGGAGAGATACGCAAGATGGATGCTCAGGCTGATGATCGAGGGAGATGGTTTATTATTCCGACAGATAGCGAGGGACGCGGTGGCCGACGCTTGCTCCGATATAAGAGACTCCTGGATCCAGATCCATGAATCCACTCTGCCAGCTACCAGCTTGCTGCTTTGCTTTCAGACTGAATAATTTATAACACCACGCAATATGGCGGATCAGAAACAGCCTCCTCCTCCCGACGCAACACCCCCCTTGACCGAACAGAAAATACCACTCAGCCATGGAATGGATCAAGCTGCCGAGTATCTGGCCCAGTCGACAGGCTATGCGGCCCTGTCGCCAGAGGCTGAGCGCAGAATGTTGCGGAAGATGGATTGGATTCTCATCCCCATGGTCAGTCGTTTATGTCCTTTCGAAACGGATCGATCCATTCAGCTGACGGCCGCAGCTGTTTCTCACCGCGACTCTCGGTGCTGTTGACAAGGTTGCAATCAGCACCGCTGCCATTTACGGACTGAGAGAGGGTATGATATGATATGCACCAGTCAAGTGCATGAACTCACCGTCTACAGACCTCCATATGGTTGGCCAACAGTACTCCTGGGCGGGATCGATCCTGTCGTTCGGTGTAGGTAGATTACCTTCTTCCCAGGCTTCCCGCTGACTCTGTCTAGGCGATTGTCGGCATGTGGCCTTCCTCCTACCTGGTCCAACGACTGCCGTCCGCCAAATATCTCTGCAGCTGCTCCATCGGCTGGTCGGCCATGGCCCTGCTCATCCCGGCATGCCGGAACTGGGGTGGACTGATGGCTCTCCGATTTTTCATGGGTATGCAGGCCCTCTTTAGTTGGCAATCTCACAAAGCGATTGTAGAATATGTAATCGCCAGCTGGTATGATATAACCCGTCCGATAATATGCTATACAGATAACATTCATAGAAGGTCTCCATGCATATAGTGTAGAGCAGATAGGAATCAATCTGAGGACAGCGCATAGGAGTCACATCATGAATAGCCTCTGCGTGGCGATGCTATGAGCTGGAATAACATCGCATCATATGTTATATGTTGAAGTCATCAGAAGGGATAATCCTTAATTTCACAAATTCATATCTGTATCTATATCTAGGTCTATTTAATAATAAGAATCATGACCATTGAATAAATGTAGTAGGAGTCGATATAGACGAGACCCCCCCCACCCCCCCCCTTTTTTTTTTTTGCTTCTTGTATACACATACCAATCGAACAAATGTTCTTGATCCATTTGCGTGGATGCACATACATACGCTTAGTATTAGAATAGCATGTGTTCATACACGCAGTTATCTCACAGATCTTGATCCTAACTAAGCACTACGTACTGTAGATGTACGAACATACTTTCTTCACACTAAGAATGACCATCTGTAGGAAAATATAGCACTATCCCTGCTAATTACCTTAATAGCAGAGACCTAGAACTACATACTCTGAATAGGCTTGATATAAGGGATCACAGGTTCTGATCCATTCATCCATTGACCTTGCTAAACACTAATCTAGAATCCTGTCTTGATTATCAAAGCTATGATATGTAGTCTTCTTATTGAGAGCAGACATACATTGTACAGTACATACATGACTAATCCTAGGGCTATTGTGGGACAGGTACCGTACCGTACTGTACTGTACCAAATTCTGAGCTCATACACATTTCATGCCAAGTTCGCGATTCTGCAAATTTAATGAATTAATCAATTAATTAATCCAATTAATCTAATTAATAGTTTCCAACCCTACATAAAAGAAAAATCTTCAATTGAAGCAAGCTTTCTTTAATTTCCGGGGATGGACAAACGAGATCGAGCGGGCAGGACCCCGCACAGTTCATGAACAAATTCATCATTTTATCTCAGGATTGCTGCAGATTAGATAATACCTGGTAGATAACTAACTAGTTAGTTAACTACCTAACTAGTACGTAGGTAGATTAGATAATGCGCTATTATTAGCGGATCGGATCGGATCGAACGGCGACATGCTTAGAAATAAGAAATCCATATTTCCCATACAGTATGGCAGTTGGAGGAGGGATGGATGGATTATTAAGAAGATGCGGGGAACATAGCCATTTCCATCCCACCTCTATCCCACCTTCTTCCCTCTTTCTTATTCTGATGGACTAATTAATAGAGGATTCATTCATTCAACTTTTAAACAATTAATGAGTTAATTGATTAAATTAATTGACGGACTGACTAGCTACTACCCAAGAGCTAGCTTTATTATCTGCCGCCATGACCAAGTACACCATCGACATTGTCTCAGATACGGTTTGTCCGGTAAGCAAGCAGATACCACCTCCATTCACCCATCTGTCTATCTACCTAGCACATCTATCTACACCGTCCTGACGTACTCGTACTTCATACTAATGACATCAACCAGTGGTGCTACATCGGCTACCGCCGCCTCACCAAAGCCATCACACTCCACCGCCAACAGCACCCCAACGACACTTTCACCCTGTCCTGGCACGCATACTACCTTAACCCGAACGGACCTACATACCCCGGCGTGGACAAGCGGGCGCACTACGAGCAGAAATTCGGCGGAGCGGGGCGCGTGGACGCCATCTTTGCGCGTCTCGCGGCCGCGGGGGCACAGGAGGGGATCCAGTTCAAGTTTGGCGGGAAGACGGGCCGCACGCGCGACTCGCATCGTCTGATCTACCTCTCTGGGAAAAAGTATGGTGCGGAGGTACAGACGAAAGTCGTGCTGGAGCTGTTCCGCGCGTATTTTGAGGAGGAGCGGAATATCACGGATAAGGCGGTGCTGCTGAAAGCTGCTGTGGGGACTGGGAGTATCCCGCAGAGCGAGGCACAGGCTTGGCTGGATAGTGACGAGGGTGGTCCAGAGGTCGATCAGGAGGCGAGAGAGGCGTCTCAAGTCAAGTTTGTCACTGGCGTGCCGCATTATACGATCAATGGAAAGTATGTTGTCGAGGGGGCGGAGGAGCCGGATGTTTTTGTTGATATGTTTGAGCGGGCGAAGGAGGAGGAGAAGACTGCGTAGTAGCAGCAGTATATAGTACGGAGTATATAGTATATAGCACAGCGTACAGAGTATACAGTAGGAGCAGACAGTATATACAAAGTATGTATGTATGTACATACACTACTGCACTGTAGGTATATAGGTATATATGAGTTGGTGTTAGCAGAGCTGGAATTGTTAGTTTATACCGTGTGATATAATTAATTAATGACTGAATTAAATGCATTGATCTAGCAGGTTGACATCAGCATCATTAATTCACTGCAAGTTCTGTCTGATTGATTGACTGCAATAGCACGACGCGTGTATTCATGGACACAACTACATTTCTGTGACATTACGCAATGTTGTAATCTGTATATTATATCGTCCAGCAGAATTAGGGTCAGGTCAAGGTTCATGATAGCAAGGTCTCTTTATTATTATTATTCTAGGTCATGTCAAGATCGTACACAGCATACAGCATACACCATAGAATACAGTACATACGCTCATGCTCTGCTGTCTGCTGTCTGTCTATAATTGATATCACAAATACCACCGATACAAATACAGCACATTAAACTAACACAGAACATAGTAGCAAACTGCAAACTCTGTCAAGTAAGTAGACAAGAGACAAGAGACAAGTAAACAAGTAAAATAAAGTAGAATGCATTGTATGGAAACGACTCTGCTAGCAAGTAAACTCCACTCCATTCAAGTCAATCAGTCAGATAAAAACATAAACATAGACAGTGTTCAGACGAAAGAAACCACAACGCCAGCCGGAACCATGTTGGTAATACAAAGATGCGCTTCTCTGAGTATATTAAATAAACGAAAAAAAAAAAAAAGCAAGCTGCCGCCCATCAACGCCGGGTGCTTCACGCACGATGCATGGAGAATGGCAGAGGAAATGACGCTGAAGGGGAGGCGATAGGCAGGGTATTACTGTACAGAAATGAAAAGTGTTGAAACAGCCAGAGACAGCTGAGACAGCCGTTCTGGGAGTAGGATGCGCCTCGGTAGGAGATGATTTCGAGCGAAGCGAGGACCCGAAAAAAAAAGGCAGCTACTGCAGCGGACTGGCTTGGTGCAGCTTAAAGTCGGGCAGATAGTCGAACCAGTCCGTGTCCGGGTTGTAGCGGTACACCTTGAAGTCGACGCCGTAGGGCTTGGGCTCGAGCATGTACAGCACGCCCAGCGGCACGTCCAGGCCGGCGACCTGGTCGCGGTCCAGGCCCAGGAAGTACGCCAGCAGCACGCGCGCGACCGACCGGTGGCCGACCAGCAGCACATGGTCCGTCATGCGCTCGACCTCGATGATCACGGCCCGCAGCCGGTTGATCACGTCCAGATAGCCCTCGCCGCCGGGCCCCGGGTAGCGGTACTGCAGCTTCTCGCGCTTGCGGTGCTCGTACTCCTCGGGGAACTTCTCCTTGATCTCGTCGTAGGTCATGCCCTCCATGCGCCCGGCGTACAGCTCGTCCAGCATGCGCATCTGCTTGATGTCGTAGTCGTCCTCGTTGAAGTACTGCGTCGTCTGGATGGCGCGCACCATCATCGACGACCACACGCAGAAGTTGCGCGGCCGGTCGCGCGGCCCGTACGCCGGGTTCGGCGGCGTGCTGTCGCCCGGATGCGGCGGGAAATGGCTCATCTCCTTCTGCTTCTGGTGCGCCTCCCACCGCTTCCGCTGGTCGTCGATGAAGCGCGCCAGCGCCTTGGCGTAGCGGTGGCCGTTCTCGCTCAGCTCCGAGTCGCCGCCGATGCGGCCCAGCTGGTTGTCGATGCTCTCGCCGTGCCGCGTGATCCAGATCTGCCGCGGCGACAGGTTGAAGTTGAGCAGGTAGTAGACCACCTGCGACGAGAGGAAGCCGTTGGTCTGGTGGGCGACCACCTTGCGCCCGACGTCGATCATCTGCACGTAGGGCATGTTGTGCTGTTCCTCGTACTCGCCCAGCGGCACGTACGACTTCTCGTAGAGCGCCACCCGCTTCTTGAAGTCCTCCAGCGCCTTGACCGGGTCCTGGTCCTTGTAGTCGGGGCCCGACAGCTTGAGCCGCATATTCGACTCGAGCAGCACCGGGTCGACGCAGCGACTCTCGAGGAACAACACGCCCAGTTCGGGGCCCGCCCGCTTCCGGATGTGGTCCATGATCGCCTTGCGCCGCTCCAGCGTGCTGTTGGTCGCGTCCAGGATGCCCACGCTGCCGCCCTGTTCCAGGATGTAGTCGAGCAGCTCGTCGAGCGTCTCCAGCGCGACCCGCTCCCGCAGCTGCACGGCGCGCTTGTTGTCGGGGTCGAAGAAGTCGGCGGACTGGTCCATGACTT